>NC_142501.1:167156703-167460662 GCF_057876585.1 Rhinolophus sinicus
TCTTGTAGGAAGGCTGTTTAGTTAGGTATTTATTCATACCAGAGAAAGATGTTATGTGTTTTTTAAATTTTATTATTAGTTTCAGGTGATGTTATTCTTAACGTGGAATGGGGCCTAGAATCAAATTACAGAGACTACCACTTGTGCTTCTTAATCTCTGATATATTTGGTTCTGTAGCCAGAAAAATGAAGTATCTGAGTAACAACATTATGCAAACACATTACAGGCTCTTCCTGGAAACTTGTGCTTTCGAATTCAATAAATAAAGAAATGTGGAAAAAAAAAACACAAACTTACCACTGAAGGGGATTGGTTGTCCCATCCTATTATTCCATAGTTCCTAAAGCATTCTAAACACATGTTAATCTTATTTATTTCTGTACTGCCTCTCACCCCCTGCACTGAAAAGAGTAAAGAAGGCTCAGTACTAAAATCACATGTGGAGCTGCTTTCATGGACTTTCAGGCAATGTACTTGCCCTACCCTTAAAATTCTTTATAAATTTTATACAAAGGATTTCACATTTTTCAGTCTGCATGGCACCCACAAATTATGCACTGGCCCTGATCACTTGGCATCTTCTAAAACACACCTGGCACAGAACAGATACCCAGTAATAAAAGTTTTTTTGACTGAATAAATTGGAGAATTAAAATGTTTCAATAGCATGTCATAAAAATACAGATACTTGTATCTAACACTTAAGCAAAAGAGGTTCTTATTTGGACTAGAAAACAAAGGCAGAAAGGCTGAAGGGTAAAAAAAGAACAATCAAAACTTTTTTCATTCCAGGGGGCCGGCCTGGTGGCTCAGGCGGTTGGAGCTCCATGCTCTTAACTGTGAAGGCTGCCGGTTCGATTCCCACATGGGCCAGTGGGTTCTCAACCACAAGGTTGCTAGTTCAATTCCTTGAGTCCCACAAGGTATGATGGGCTGCGTCTGCTGCAACTACCAACGGCAATTGAACGTGGAGCTGAGCTGTGCCCTCCACAACTAAGACTGATAGGACAACAACTTGAAAATGAACAGCACCCTCCACAACTAAGATGGAAAGGACAACAACTTGACTTGGAAAAAAGTCCTGCAAGTACACACTGTTCCCCAATAAAGTCCTGTTCCCCTTCCCCAATTAAAAAAAATAAAAGTGATTTAAAAAAACACACAACTTTTTTCATTCCAAATCAATGAGACTAAAAAGTTGAGCATAAGTTCACTGCCTATGAAGTCAAGTAAAATCAAATAAATTGTTACTTGTAAGAGTAAACTTTTTCTTTTAACATTTGGTTTTTTTTTTTTTTTTTTGGAGTATTTGCTACAGTATACTCAGGAACATTGAAGGGTTTATTAGATAATCCATTGAAAACCATTTTCTGTTATCAAATTTAGAAGGCACCTTTTAATTTCACTGAATATTATTACTCTTGTGTTATGGTACATTATGAATAGTAACACTGTTGCTTGGGATTTTTATAGAGCCTGTTCTCTATGAAACTCAATGTTTGAAAAATAGTATCTTCCTGACTTGCCCAATATTTGGCAACATGTAGGCAGAAAATAAACCTGAAACTCAGGGAGGTTGACATTAGATCAATAACTAAAATGAAAAGAAACCTCAAATTTTTCAGTCCAACCTCAGAAATTTGGATTCACCACAATATCATACATTGTGTTTTCACCATAATATCATACATTATTTTATGCAAATTACAGTTCATACCAAATAGGTTAAAAATTGTCATAATCATCATCAAACACTTTTTGCACAGCCAAAGGTGAATATAGGGCCTATCTAAGTGTCAAGGATTAGCTTAGTTTTGGATGTGGTCTACATGATGCTTATTGTGCCACATTGAGAGACGGATAGTTCTGCAATTGCAGCTTCTCCTGCGAAGTCGTGGCTATCTAGTGAGATGATTTAGGTAATCGGTTTGGGCACCTTTCAGACTTATTATTTCTGTCTGGCATTGAAGCACATTTCCACAAAAGCAACAGTTGTGTGCTTATGTTTAAACACTAAGCTTAGGGTTTATATTTAACTTCTCAGTAATTTGACTAAAGCCAAGAAAGATGTATCTGATTACTTTGGTTAGATGCTAGTTAATATTAATAAATTGTATTCTCAACAAAGATATAGTTTATTCCAGAAGAAATAAAAGATCTCTTTAATCCCTGACTTGATGGATAACCTAATAGAAAGTTCCCAGTCCATTCTGCTGCGACGGACGGACAGTCTAGTTTCAGAAAGTAGCACTTTCAGATTAAATTGAAATATTGCCATGCTGCCTGACACTCACTACTTATTTCACTTTTTATGGAAAAAATTTAACTAAAATAGGATATTAATTTGATTTGGAAACTGTATATTCTCGGCAGAAGTTTGTCTCATTTATTGAAAATTAGAAGTTATTTGGCTGGCAGTTATACCTGTCTATTTCCTCTCCAATGTTTTAAAAGAATTAATGTAATAAGAATTCTACATTTCAAGTTTGTGATACACTGTAATAGAGTCATTAAATATAGGTCTTTTATTTGAGGTTTTACTTCTGTAAGAAATAAAAATTTTAAAACTGTAGCACCTACCTAAAATTTTAAAAATATTAATACAATAAAAGTTTTAATATTTTATTTTAAAATACACATAGGTAGTTTTCATTATTTTTCCTTTATTTTTTCATTTATGATTTACCTTAATACTCAATATTGTTTCAAAAATGTGAAAGATGTAAAAAATTTCTTTAACTTTATTCTTACCTGAATATGTTTATTGCTCAATAGATATATTATTGCTCTATAGATATAATTCGTTTCCAAGAGCTAGTAGGAGTCATTATTTTTGTCGCCAATTCTATATCAGAAACAGAACAACAAAAAAAATAAGACTAAGAATCAGAAAAGAGAGTAATATGGTGTTAGGTGAGAGTTTGGAAAACTCCCACTATGGACTAAACCTTCAGGCACTGACCGTGTAATGATACAATGACATTTGTTTTTATGGGAACAAAAGATAATAAAATAGGACAGTTATTTTTAAATAGGGTAGGCCAACATAACTCCTCCCTTTTCCTATGTCTCCAAATATACATTCAGGAATAATATGTCTCCAAATATACATTCAGGAATAATAAATAATAGGTAAATCCTTTTAGGAAACTCTTTGCTTAGGAATCCCACTGCCTTACTCTTTTGATAAGTATGCTCCTTTAATTGGTTCAGGGAGAGATAGTGTCCTTTGCAAAAACAGTTCAAAAGAAACATATAATGTTATCTTACCAAAGTCTAGTAGAATTTTTTTTCATAATAGACTATATAATTAATTTTTACCGAGGGCCAAATATCATTCACTAAGGAAAATGACAAAAGATTCAATATGCTCTCTGTTCCCACCAGGAACTCTTGATTAAAAATTCTCCAGAGTATCTCAGCTATAATCAGGAAACCACCTTTTTGTCAGCTAATTCTTAATCATCAAGATAGAAACTTGAGCTTCAGGACCAAGGACCATTTATATCACTAACATTTTCCATATATGAACAGAAAGTAATATTGTTTGAACTTTACATTTTATAGAAAAGTCAACATACGTGAAACACTTTACCAGTTCTGTCTCTGGACCATCATGAACTTTCCATATTGTTATTGTTTTACAAATTTAAGTAGGGAATCTTCCCTTCTCTACTAAGCTCAGTGGGGACAACATGGAAGTTGAGTGTTTGGGATGGTGAGGGGGGTTGAGGAGCCAAGGGCCAGCATCAGAAGTTATGGATAAGTAGAGGGTTGTGATGACTAAATGATATAGCCCATATTACAGCACTCATCAATAGAGTATTTTGCAAAGTGCAATCCCTCAATGAAATGTAAGCTTGTGTTGGGGTCTTTGGGGGAGGCATTCAGTAAATAGCACCCTTTTCCCCCACTAGGATTCTGAAAAAGTTGAGAAATGAAAGAAAAGTAACAATTAGAGACGTAATATTTCTTTTCTTGTCTTTCTCTCCTTCTTTCCTTCCTTCCTTCCTTCCTTCCTTCCTTCCTTCCTTCCTTCCTTCCTTCCTTCCTTCCTTTCTTTTCTTTAGAGAGGCTAGGTTGAACAAATAGCTTTAGGTTTGGTAGCCAAATTAATTCCATAATTCTAAAGCTCAGATGGATTAGATTTCCTGGCCCAATCAAAGAAAAGGACCAGGGCAGATGGATTCAGAGAAGGAGCAGAAATCTTGCTCCCAGGAGCAGCTCACTTCCTAGAGGAAGAAAGATGATACTCACCATGCCAATTCCATTTTGTTCTTCCCAACTTTACCAATCAGTTCTCTATCTCCTCAGGGTGAATTGAGTAAAAGGTAGGGAAGTGCCAGTCCTGTGCTTATGAAAAATCCCTCCTTGAGAAAACTTGGAGTGGGGAGATATTCTTCCCTTCTAAAATTTATTTATAAGGGAGGCAGGGGACAGGTCATAATGGACTTCTATGACAAAACAGGGTTTAAATTTTATAGGAAAGAAGGTGGGTATTTATCAAAGAATTTTAATAATAGAGGCAAGAGATACAGATTTGACTTTTAGAAAGATCACTATTACACTATTCTGGATAGTGTAAACCATAGAGGATGAATGGGGTTGGGGTTTGGAGAAGAGAACAAAGATGAAAAGCAGGAGGGTCATTTAGGAGGCCTCCCCCCAGTCTTAGCCATAATTGAGGATCTCAACCAAGAAAATTGCTAAGAGATTAAGCAAAGTATGCCTATTTGGACATCCATAATGATACTCATCAAAAATGAACTCGTGAAATTCATCATGATTTTAAATTTATGCTCTGAGGCTTTTGCTACAGGTATGTATAGATTAATGTCAAAGTGTGACTATTTCTAGAGCAGCTTCAGTTCTCTGAATAAAAATAACTGAAGAAAGAAAAATGATCCTATGTACTTCAGAGTACAATATAAATGAGTTACTAAAAAGCATGGATGTACCCAACATTTTTAATCTTTGCTTTGACATGTGTGGAGAGTTGTCACCTGAATTTCCTGTGTTGTCTTTAATCTGATGAGATTCTTAGAATTGAGTTTTTTGAGTAGAGCCCTCAGTTTAGTTATTGCCTGTGATCATGACCACCTGTCAGCAGACATTAAAGGGACCCTCCTGCTGGACACATTAAATACATGCAAATTATTTATTTTTCTTCTAGAGAAAGCATTTCAAATTATTTGCTCATTTGTTCATACTCATATATAACTGCTGTTTTCATAAAATTATTGTATTTTAAAATTCAAGCAATAGAGCTTGTTTCTGCAGCACATAGGCTAAAATTGGAATGATACAGAGAAGCAGTTAGTTACCTATAAGTGAGCTCCCATAAGACTGTCAGCTGATTTCTCAACAGAAACTTTGCAGGCCAGAAGGGATTGGCATGAAATATTCAAAGCAATTAAAAGCAAGGATGTACAACCAAGATTACTATCCCAGCAAAGCTATCATTTAGAATTGAAGGACAAATGAAGAGCTTCTCAGACAAGGAAAAACTAAAGGAGGTCATCACCACGAAATGAGTATTACAAAAAATGTTAAAGAGACTTCTTTAAGAAGAAGAAAAAAAAATAAAAACAAAAAGAACAATAAAATGGCAATAACTACATACCTATCAACGATTACTCTAAATGTAAATGGATTAAATGTGCCAGTTGAAAGACACAGAGTGCCTGAATAGATAAGAAAACAAAGACCCTTACATATACTGCCTACAAGAGATTCACTTCAGATTGAAAGAAACACAGAGATTGAAAGCAAAGGGATGGAAAAAGATATTTCTTGAAAATGGAAACAAATAATAATAATAAAAAAAACTGAAGTAGCAATACTTATACCAGACAAAACAGATTTTAAAACAAAGGCTATAACAAGAGACAAAGAAGGACCCAGTAATCCCACTTCTGGGTATTTATCTGAAGAAACCCAAAACACAACTTTGAAAAGACACATGTATCCCATATGTTCATTGCAGAATTATTTACAATAGCCAAGATATGGAGGCAACCTGAATGTCCGTTAACGGATGAATGGATAAAAAAGAGGTGGTACATATATTCAATGGAATATTACTTAACCATAAATAAGAATGAAGTCTTGCCACCTGCAACAACATGAATGGACTTGGAAGATATTGTGCTGAGTGAAGTAAGTCAGACAAAGACAAATACCATATGATTTCACTTATATGTGGAAACTAAAGAATGACATAAACAAAACAGAAACTCATAGATATTGAGAACATTTTGATGGTTGCCAGATGGGGGGATAGGTGAAAAAGCGGAAGGAATTAAGAAGTACAAATTGGTAGTTATAAAAGAGTCACGGGGATGTAAAGTGTAGCATAAGGAATATATAATATTGTAGTACAGTAACTATGTATGGTGTCAGATGGGTACTAGACTTTTCAGGGTGATCACTTTGTAAGTTATATAAATGTCTAATCACTATGTTTTACACCTGAAACTAATATAATATTGTATGTTGACTATAATTTGAAAATAAAAAAATAAAAATAAATAAAAATTAAAGCAACATATAAAAGTATAAAGAAGAAAATCCGTAAAAACCAAAATGCTCATAGTTTACAACCAAGAAGTAACCAAAATTTGATAACATCATTTCAAAGTCTTTCTATCCATATGTACAGATAGATTGTTAATGTAATTTTAGAAAAATAAATGATTACACTACAGATTTAATTTTTAAGGATTAAATTTGATTTAATTACATTTAAAAAGCATAATTCTCTGAAATAAAAAGGAGATGCTGAATTATCTGAAGTAAAAGACTGCAGATAAATGTTTCTCTAGGAGAGATTGACTGGGTCTTTAAATATCTCCCTAAAGTTAAAGAAAAAAAAGAGTATTCATTTGGTTTTTTGTTTATATTTAATTACATGTTTCCACTTTAGATAATACCATGAAAGGTGAAGAAATTAATTGGTGCGTTCACACTTTCTCCTACTTCCCTACTTGGGTTAAATGTACCTGACCTTTCTTTCTCAATCCCTTGTGATTTGTTTTTTAATCCTTGTAATTGTGTAACTTTCCCAAAATATATCCTGATGTTGCTCATTTTGCATCAAATTTTTGTGTCAAATTTCCCAGGGACCTATCCTAATTTTGATAAGTAGCTGCTTTTTTTCCCCCTTGGTACATGTTGAACCTAGCTCAGTCTTAAATTTTAATTTTTATTTCAATAGTACTTTCTTCTATGATATTTTTGAAAATTCCCCCCTATTACACTTGTTCTGTCCTCTGCATTATGAACACTGGTTATATATCAGACTACTTTATCTCCTTTTATAGGTATCATCTTTATAATTTCTATTTCATTTTGTGTGATATTTTTGTGCTTAGTTTTGTCGTCCCTAGCTTTTTCCCCCATTTTTGAGCACTGTGAGCTCAATTTTTCATCTTAAAAGAGATTTTATGCTTTTACTTAAAATTATTTTTAAATTACCTTAAAATTATTTTTTAAATTATGAATGATTTGTCTAAACTCTTCATCTCTGTATGAATTTTTCATCTCTTTTTCTCTCTCAGTCAGTTTTGAAGCTATTGTGTTTAGGCCCTAGAGTAATTCCTTTCTGTTTATTACTCATTACTCATCTTTGATGAGACTAGTCATCTGCTGAAAAAAGAATGAGAGAAGGTGTGGGGGAAGGGGATGCTGGAGAGACATATGCATGTAGAAGTGCGACTTTTGTGTTATTCTTTACTCAAAGAGGAATTTGGTTGTCTGTGTGAATGTGAACTATAATTCACATACCTCTTCTCTGTCTTCTTGATTCCATCTAGTATGCAGTGTTGTCCACAGATAGTTTTTGACATGAACATTTTTGGGGAACTGGTGAAGCCAAAAAAGGTGATATTTTATGTGTAAATTGTTCTTAATCCTTAATTTCAGACACATATACACACACAATCACACAATTCTATTATGGCTCAGGTTGGATGGAAGAAATGGTAGCAGCTGTGGGATACCTCTATATATTTCCTAATTGTTGTACTATTTATAAATGCATATTTATCCAAATTGCTTCAGAGAAGCTTTTCTCCCCTCCCCATCAGTTCTGGAAAAAACCTTTTCATGCTGACTGAAGAGAGATTGTGACTTGGAGGCCTCTTCGTCCTTCCCAGGGCTTGATTTCTAGCTTGTGTAACTTGTAGTTAATGAAGTCACACATGTGAGCACAGCACTGCCTAGCAACCACATGGTTCTTAACTCCCAGAGAGCCTCACATTCCCAGAGCTGGCAAGACAAACTAATGATGGTCTGCTTTAGTTTCAGTTTTACCAAGTTTTTCAGGAACTTGATTGACATCTTGAGGGAGGTGAGAGGAAGCCAGAGATCCCAAGAGAGAAAGACTGGGATTGCCTTTCACTCTCTGAGGGGAAAGATCTCCTGAATGCTCCGGTTACTCCGGACTTGTCATGGCCGTCAAAACTCCCTTTACAAGAAGGTGTTTTTTTGGAGGTCACACTCTTTTGTTTAACTTCCTTTTTCTCTTATTTCCGTTGTTACCAATTAAATTTTGGGAAAATGTTATTAGAGAGGCAACATGTTATGAGATAAAGAGCCAGAAGAGTAGGTTCTACAGGAAGCAGTTATTGAAAGCTTTATGAAGAAAGGAATTTTTTTTCCTGCTAATAAAAGCAATATATGTCAATCATGGGAAATTTTATTGATACCAGTATATATAAAGAAGAAAATAACATTTGTGTATTATCTTAATCTTTAAAAATAAATACTTTAACATTGTGGTGTTTCCGCTCAGCCTTTTTCTATGTGTATATATCTTATATGTTGAGATTATACTGTTTGTACAATTTTGGATTCTGCTAGCTTTTCACCAAGCATTATATCATAAACACCTTTCCACATTATCTATTTTTAGGAACCACGATTTTTAATCACTGATTAATATTCTAAATAAATGGATACATCATAATTTATTTGATTCTCCTATTGTTGGATATTTATGTTGCTTCTCGTTCTTTTGCAATTATAAATAGCACTGCAATAAAAATTGGGGAGGGGGGCATAAATCTTTGCCTGAATTTTATATTTTTTCCTTAAGGCAGATTTCTGACTTATTGGCTCAAGGAATATGAATATTTTAAGCCATTCTGGCAAATATTTATTATACAAGCTTGACACACACTTAGTCCAACTTTCAAACTTGTCTTTATGATTTAGTATTTGTTATTAGAGGGAGTTGTGTATACCTAAGTTGTCATTGTACTCATATATTAGGCAGTACATTGATACTATAAAGAGATGTGTGTGTGTGTATGGATGTATGAATGTGTGCATGTAATGACTAAACCAGCGTTTGTCCAACTGTTTTTGAAGAAGTATTAGTTCTGTGAGGTTTTAAAGCACGTGTTGAGGGACAAAAATGGTTTGTGTTCGCATAAATGTAGGAAACACTGGCCTAAATGCTGTGTGCATTTGCTCTGCCTGCGTCCTCGCCCATTGTTAACAGCAGCCCCCAGTGAGCATCAGTGAATGCATGGAGCTGAAACAGTCAGGTTCTCTGGTTTGGTGCCTGCTAGCAGCAGTGCCACACGGTTGGCAACCTAAAATATCAGTCTTTAAAATAGGAAGTTTTTTTCAGAGTCTATTGGAAATCAGATGACAAACAAAAGTTTTCCTGCTCTCTGACTTATCTTGAATGGACAGAGATTTGGGATGAAGGCTGCTGTAACTTTTTTAGGTCACAGAATGGAAAGTGGCCCAGAGATGAACTGAATCAAACCGCAAGGGCCTGAGGCTCATACTGAGATGCACAGACTCTCAGTGTGTCTTCTTCGTATTCTTTTTCACATATTAACTTGAAAAAAAAAAAAAATTCTTCCACCTAAGGTAAAACAAATATTAATCAGTGATTTCATATTATGTTTTCCCACGTAGTAGACTGGATTCACATCCTAAGCGGACAGGAAGCAAGATTGAGAATGCTGTATGTTATTTAGATTTTTTTCTTTTTTTCACTTGCTAGTATTTTTAATTCTTCTTAGTTCTCTGGAATGATACAGTTATATATATTTTGATGTAAGCATATCTATTATGTATTATAGTTCAGTGGTTAGAAAAGGTGGGTGTTGGCAGCTATGATATTGTTACTCATTTCCTCCTGGCTGGAGGAATCATTCTTGGTTATTTACAAAAGTTTTACATTGATGGTGGCTGTCAAAATGAAGGGCATCATTATTTATTGAGAAAACCTATTAAACACTTGTGACGCATATTGTTTTGTACTTCCTCAAAGGATAAGATGGTTATTCGTTAAATAATTTAATATAATACCCATTATAAAAATACCATAAAATTAACCAGACCTTTGTTTTAGCTAACAATACTCTTTACTTATTTATAATACATTTGCATTAGCTATAGAAACGGAAGAAAACAATTTTTTTTGCATTGCCAAATTTGTTTCTAGAAAGTTCAAGCGTTAGGAAATAACAAGGAGGTTAGTAGATATGCCATACAAAGGAAAACTATAGTAGAGATGATGGAAAATTCATAGAGAAAAAATACAAGAAAAGCAATTATGCTTAATATTTTAGAGGGTTCTTCTGTTCACAGGGGTGAGACTTGTGTCCCTTTAATTCTCACTCTTTGATCTTAGCACTGCTCTTTGGAGCTACATGGACTACATCTACTTCTTCTCCCAGTAGTAGCTCCTCATCTACTTGAGAACAGCCATTATTATTTTCAAGAGTGCTGTCCATAATATTTGCATTTACATATTTCTTCTAATACTATGTACACATACATATAAACTGTGTCATGTAAATTTGTATTTATGTGTGCTTCTACTACTGCAAGCAGGGATAACAGTGTTAGACAAATAATATTAGTTTAGATAGTTAATCTTGGAAATAATTTTTATGCTTTGGTCAAAACTTCCCTTTTCCCTTTTGGACCTCCTCAATAGTTAGAAGGACATAGGCATATTCACATGTTTCCACTGAGTTTTGTAAGTCAAAATGTTACAGGAGTCAGAATGGAAATTCTTCTAAAGGCTCTTCTTTCTCTGGTAGCCCCAGACCAACTGTTAACCCTCCTTCCCAGTCCAGACAGACTTCTTGACACATGAAATCCTCTTTTGGTATTTGAAGACTAGCAGAACCAACACTATTATTGCCTTGCTTAGATTTACCTATTTTTTAGAAATGTCTGAATATCCAGCTTAGATGGAAATTGAAAGTCACACTTCTTTACAAATTCTTCTACAGATGTGGACAGTTCAGTTCCTAAAGACTCAAGGAATAACTATTGATTATTTTAGGGGAGCCTAGCCCCATCGAATGGCCCTCAACTTTCCTCTCATCAACCCACTGCTCCCATTTTGTTATGCTTAACCCATTAAAAATTTTCAGACATCTCTGAATTTAATAAGGCCACAAACTGGTGCTGATTTTTAGGGCAGGTAATTTTTAAAGAGAATTTTAGTTTCCAAAACTCTTTGAGGTTAAATAATACATGTAAGCCACAAGGATAGTTTTGAATAATTTATGTGGTAATATTTAAAAGGAAGAAGGTCATTTGCATCAGATGTAGAGGTCAGGGATAGCGCAAACACCTATGAATTTAAAAATTATGAAGAAATTACTGTGAAAAGACACATTTACTTTCTTAAAAATGGAACTTAGAAAATCAGTGGTGTTAGGATCGATTTTATATGATTGCAATTCGAGCACTGTCATCTTACAAGTTACTCTGAGGCACAACAAATTGAGACAGTTGAATATGTCGCCCAAGTCAAAAGAAAAGGAAAAGGACCCTTATGTAAGGATGTAGCACCCTTGTGGCATTGGGGGTGACTTCCTTACCAACTCTTGGATCTATGGTTTGTCTGTGGTAAGCTAATACTCATACGAGTCATGAAAGGATTCCTGGAGATTTCTTGGCCCTGCTTCTAGAAGTCTGGGAACCATGGTAGAGGCAGCATTGACAAGAGGTTAAGATCATAAACTACTATGGAGCCAGACTGTTTGGATTCATCCTGGTCCAGTCACTGACTAGATGCAAGACTTTGGACAACTAATTTAGCTTCACATTCACATAGAAAATAGCACTAATAAGGGTACCTATCTCAAAGAGTGTTGTCATGAGGATTAGGTGAGTTAATATCTGTATCACTCAGAGCATTATTTGTAGTTAGTGCTATACATACTCTTATTAAATAAAACGAGAGAACCGTGCGAGCCTTTTCTGTCTGAGAAAAGCCTGGAGTGTGATGACCTGGAGCTTCCACATGCTATCATAAAGACTTTTTCTCTAGCTTTGTATACAGGTTTCCAGGTGTGATTTTACTGGTATATTATAACTTAGCTCGTTTCCACCAGGTTATATCCCCTGGGATAAGTTCTTCTCTAGGTCTCATCATTGTATCTAGGAAGAAACTGCCACAGAAGGGATTCAATGGACAGTGCTCAAGCTTTCCATTTTCATCGTCATGGACAACTAAAGTTTGGCCTAGATATACCATATATGTGTTTGAAAATTAAAGGCTAATTAATGTCTATTGAGTATTTTGGGATTGGGGGGCAGGAGATTTTATGGTGCCAGTACTCAACCTGATTATTTTTTTAACTGTTTATTTGACTAAATTAAGTAACTAAATTGACTTGGTTATTTGGGTACTATGTGGAGAACTGACTTCAGAGAATAAGTTATAATCGGTCCAATATAGTGTCAGAAGTAGATTTAAGAAATTCTGAAATCAAATCCTACCTTGAATTTCTAGAGTAGTGATTTCCACTTTGGGGTTTTGGAATTTATAATTATTTAGATCTACAGTAAGAATATATAAATATAACCTTTCAGGAAGATATGGATAAAATCTTGGGGGGAAATGTGTGCTGTAAGTCTGAGGTGTAAGGAAAAGCTTTTAGAGATCTTCACATTTTTTACATAATATTTAGCATTTTTTACATAATACATTGCCTTTAAATGATATTGACCCTCTGTCAGAGCTATACACACTTTGAGGAGTTTTCCATGGTAGTGATGATTTAAGCCTTTTATCACTACTTTACAAGTAAGGAATTTTTTCTTCCTCAGAAGGTCTAAAAGGCCCCACTAGGAATTGAGTATTTTATCAGTCTTGAACAACACCACACTCAAGAGAAATAAGTGATGTCAGAAAGGAAAAATTTAAAAAGGAAACACTTGAAAATAACTTCACCTACACCAAAAATAAAACAAACACAAACAAGTTGAAGCCCAATAAAATTCAGTTCATTAGATTTTATTGTGTTCCTACTATTCACAATGACCATACAACAAATGAGAAATGTAATAATTAAGAAACAAACTAACAAGAATTAATATAAGATAGTTCTGTCCTTGGAAACAATATCTTGTGGCATACTCAGGGAGGCTGGCATACTAAATTAAGCGTCTTGTGATGCATGCTGTAATAGAGCTGATAACGGGAGAACTATTTGAGCTGGGCCTTATAGGAATATATGAAGAATAGATGGAAGAGGAAAGAATATGTGGAAAAGATAGAGATGCAAAGGGCATTGGATATTTGCGAAATGAGGATTGGCTCAGTTTTTAGGGAAGGCATAGGCCAGGGAGATAATGGAAGATGTGGCAGGTAGGGTAGGATGGGGTTAGAGTATAAATGGCCATGTATTGCCTTACCAAGGAATTTGGAACTTATCCTGTAGGTTGTGAGAAGGCCAAAGAAGTTTCTTACAACATAAGGATTTATGTTGTAGAAAAAAAACTAGCTGTAGAAATTTAGTTAGTATTGTCCCTATAAACTGTCTTAGCCATTTAAGGAATCCATGCTTGTTTCTTTGTTTTTTTTTCCCCATGCTTGTTTCAGTAAGTTGTTTTTCATATTTAAACTGTCAAAGGGAATGATAAGGTGTTTTTTACAGGCTGCATTTTAAAAATATCATTTTACACATTTGCAAATATTGATTTTTTTCTCTAGCCAATATTCAGAAAAATGATTTTGATAGTTTTGTAATTTATAAAGGTATGTTGATTTAATACGTTCGGATACAAAGGAAATTTTCTACTTTTTAACTTTAAAACATTTGTTTTTTATTTTTTCCTGAAAGAAGAAAAAACATACTTTTGCCAAATCTCTTAGAACTCTAACACAAGAAAGATGATAATTCAACTCCTTCTTGCTTACTATTGTACTAAAACCTTGATAATTCTATTTGCATCATTTAGTCCTAGCAATTCATGGTTGATAAGAATCCTACAACTTCTTGGCCAAGATGAAGTTATAAGTTTTGATTTATTTCAAGAGTAAGCAGGTAGGGAGTTAGACTTATGTTTTCATCCTGCCTCCATTTTTTCCAAGTTTTATTTATGGCAAATCACTGTCATTTATTTTACCTGAAGCAACTGTTTCTCCATAGCTATGCAATACAGCTTATAGCTATATTTCACGTATTTTTCTAATCTGGCTATCTTTCTCATTTGATGATGCTTATGTCATCATTTTAAGGCAGTTCCAAAGAAATCTAGAAGCTGGTGATTCTATTAGAAGATATCACCTGAATATCTAGAATTTATAGTGAGGACATTTGAAGGAGCTACCATTTTGGAATAATAGTGTTATGTGTAGACATCTGTGAATTTTAGGCTATCCGATATCATATTCAAGGTTGAGCAAACATCTCCTAAATACAACTTGGAAAAATGCAAAAGGAAAGCTAATTAGTAAACTACTATTCCCCCCAATATTCTGATCAATTATGCTTTTCCCCTAAAATCTTTTGATCAATTACACATTTCAAGGTATAATTTACATACACAATAAAATTCACTAATCTTAAATTTATAGTTAGATGAGTTGAAAAATGCATACACTTCTGTAAACACCACCATGACCTAGAAAACATTGATATCACCCTAAATCGTTCTCTTATGCTCCTTTTCAATATACCTCTACCTTCTGTTCTAGGCAACCACTGATTACTAATCATTATAGATTAGATTTGCCTTTTCTAAGACTTCTGTAAACAGAACTATAGAATACATACTCCTCTTTTTTTAAATTAAAGTTTATTGGGGTGACAATTGTTAGTAAAGTTACATAGATTTCAGGTGTACAATTTGGTAATACATCATCTATATATATCACATTGTGCGTTCACTACCCAGAATCAGTTCTTCCATCACCATATATTTGATCCCCTTTACCCTCCTCTACCACCTCCCACCCCCTTTTACTCTGGTAACGACTAAACTATTGTCTGTGCCTATGAGTTTTTGTTTCTTCATTTGTTTGTCCTGTTCTTTTGTTGTTTTCAGTTTTATATACCACATATCAGTAAAATCATATGGTTCTCAACTATTTCTGTCTGTCTTATTTCTCTCAGCATAATAATCTTAAAATCAATCCACGTTGTGGCAAATGGTCCTATTTCATCCTTCTTATGACAGAATAGTATTCCATTGTGTATATACACCACAACTTCTTTATCCAATCATCTATCAAACAACACTTTGGTTGTTTCCATGTCATGGACATCATAAATAAAGCTGCAATGAATATTGGAGTATGTATATCTTTACGGATAAATGTTTTCAGAGTTTTTGGGTAGATACTCAGGAGAGGGATTGCTGGGTCATATGGTAATTCTATTCGTAATTTTTTGAGAACCTCCACACTGCCTTCCATAACGGCTGCACCAATCTGCATTCCCACCAACAGTGTATGAGGGTTCCTTTTTCTCCACATCCTCTCCAACACTCATTATTTGTCTTGTTGATGATGGCCATTCTGACTGGGGTGAGGTGGTGTCTCATTGTGGTTTTATTTGCATTTCTCTGATGATTAGTGATGTTGAGCATTTTTTCATATATCTATTGGCCATTTGTGTATCTTCTTTGGAGAACTGTCTCTTCAGGTCTTCTGCCCATTTTTAATTGGATTGTTTTTTTTTTTGTTGTTGTGTTGTATGAGTTCCTTATATTTTGGGTATTAGCCCTTTATCAGAGGCACTGTTTGCAAAAATCTTCTCCCATTCGGTTGGTTGCCTCTTTATTTTGTCGATGGATTTTTTTTTGCTGTGAAGAAGCTTTTTAGTTTGATATAGTCCCATTCATTTATTTTAGCTTTCACTTCCCTTGCTTTTGGAGTCAAATTCATAAAATGTGCTTTGAACCCAAGGTCCATACATTTAGTACTTATGTTTTCTTCTATGCAGGTTATTGTTTCAGGTCTTATGGTTAGGTCTTTGATCCATTTTGAATTAATTTTGGTTCATGGTGACAGATAGCAGTCCAGTTTCATTCTTTTGCACGTGGCTTCCCAATTCTCCCAGCATCATTTACTGAAGAGGCTGTCTTTTCTCCATTGTATGTTTTTGGCTTCTTTGTCAAAAACTATCTGTCCATACTTATGTGGGTTTATTTCTGGGTTCTCAGTTCTGTTCCATTTGTCTATGTGTCTGTTTTTCTGCCAATACCATGCTGTTTTGATTATTGTTGCCCTGTAGTACAAGCTGAAGTCAGGGAATGTGATACCTCCATCATTGTTCTTTCTTTAGGATTGCTTTGGCTATTTGTGGTCTTTTGTGGTTCCATACAAATCTGATGATTGTTTGTTATATTTCTTTAAAAAAATGCCATTGTAATTTTGATGGGGATTGCATTAAATCTGTGTATTGCTTTGGGTAATGTGGTGATTTTAACTATGTTGATTCTTCCAATCCATGAACACAGAATGTCTTTCCATTTCTTCGTGTCTTCAATTTCTTTTAAAAATATCTTATCTTTTCAGTATATAAATCTTTCACATCCTTGGTTAAGTTTATTCCTAGGTATTTTATTCTTTTTGTTGCAATTGCAAAAGGAATTGTTTTGTTTTTTTATTTCTTTTTCTAAGATTTCATTGTTAGTATATAGGAATGCAATTGACTTTTGTACATTGATTTTGTAGCTGGCAACTTTACTGTATTTGTTTATTGTTTCTAGTAGCTTTTTGGTGGAGTCTGTAGGGTTTTCTCTATATAGCATCATGTCATCTGCAAAAAGTGATAATTTAACTTCTTCATTTCCAATTTGGATGCCTTTTATTTCTTTCTCTTGCTGAATTACTCTGGTGAGGACTTCCAACACTATGTTGAAAACCAGAGGTGATAGGGGACAGCCCTGTTGTGTTCCTGAACATAGCTCAAAGGGCTTCAGTTTTTCACCGTTAATTATGACATTAACTGAGGTTTTGTCAGGTATGGCCTTTACTATGTTAAGGTATTTTCCTTCTATGCCCATTTTATTAAGTGTTTTAATCGTAAATGGATGTTGTATCTTGTCAAACGCTTTTTCTGCATCTACTGATATCATATGATTTTTGTCATCTATTTTGTTTATGTGGTATATCACGTGATAGATTTGCATATATTGAACCATCCTTGTGCCCTAGGATGAACCCCACTTGGTCGTGGTGTATAGTCTTTTAATGCATTGTTGCATTTGTTTTGCTATAATTTTTTTTAGGATTTTTGCATCTGTATTCATCAGAGATATTGGTCTGTAGTTTTCTTTTTTTATGTTGTCCTTACCAGGTTTTGGTATCAGGGTAATGTTGGCCTCATAAAATGAGTTAGGGAGTACTGTCTCTTCTTCACTTTTTTGGAAGAGTTTGATAAGGATTGGTATTAGATCCTCCTTGAAGGTTTGGTAGAATTCACTAGTGAAACGATCTGGTCCCGGACTTTTGCTTTTGGGAAGGTTTCGGATAACTGATTAAATTTCTTTACTGGTGATAGGTGTATTTAGATTTTCCAATTCTTCGTGATTCAGCCGAAGAAGACTATATGTTTCTAGCAACATGTCTATTTCTTCTAGGTTATTGAATTTGGTGGCATATAATCCTTCATAATATTCTTGGATGATCCTTTGTATTTCTGTGACATCTATGATAACTTCCCCTCTTTCATTTCTAATTTTGTTTATTTGTGTCTTTTCTCATTTTATCTTAGTGAGTGTAGCCAAGGGTTTGTCAATTTTATTAACCTTTTCAAAGAGCCAGCTCTTTGTTGCATTATTTTTTTCTATTATATTTTTGTTCTCTATTTCATTTAGTTCCTCTCTAATTTTATTATTTCCTTCCTTCTGCTTTGGGTTTCATTTGTTCTTTTTCTAGTTCTTTAAGGTATAATGTGAGGTAATTTACCTGGGATTTTTCTTCTTCGTTGACATAGGCCTGCAATGATATAAATTTCCCTCTTAAATCTGCTTTCACTACATCCCCAAAATTTTGGCAGGAGGTGTTTTCATTCTCATTTGTTTCTATGTATCTTTTGATCTCTTATTTCTACTTTGACCCAGTCATTCTTTAAAAGTATGTTGTTCAATCTCCACATATTTGTGGTTCTTGCTGCTTTCTTTTTACAGTTGATATCCAATTTCAAAGCCTTCTGATCAGAGAATGTGCTTGGTATGATTTCAATCTTCTTAAATTTGCTAAGGCTAGTTTTATGTCCCAATATATGGTCTATCCTTGACAATGTTCCATGTACAGTAGAAAAAAATATAGTCTGATGTTCTAGGATGAAGTGCTCTGTACATGTCAGTTATGTCCATTTCATCTAATGTGTCATATAAGGCTGCTGTTTCTTCATTTATTTTCTGTTTGGATGATCTATCCATATCTGTCAATGATGTATTTAGGTCCCCTACTATAATTGTGTTTTGGTCAATTTCTCCCTTTAGTTCTGTTAGTAGATGGTTAGTATATTTTGGTGCTCCCTGATTGGGGCAAATATATTGAGATTGTTATGTCTTCCTGTTGTATAGTCCCCTTTATCATTATGAAATGTCCATCTTTGTCTCTTGTTACCTTTTTTATCCTGAAGTCTGTTTCATTTGATATCAGCATGGCTACACTGCTTTTCTCTGAATACCCTTTGCTTGGAGTATCAGTTTCCATCTTTTAACTTTGAGTCTATATTTGTCCTTGTATCTGAGATGTGTACAATCTGCTACTCTGTGCCTTTTCATGGGTGAGTTCAGTCCATTTACATTTAGGGTGATTATTGATATATGAGAATTTCCTATCATTCTATCTCTGGTTTTCTGGTAGGATGGTGTTTCCATTGTTTCTTTGCCTTTTTGTCACTGTCTATTATTTCAGTGTAGTGGTATTCTATGATTTATCCCTCTATTTCTTCTTTTTTTATGTTATATATTTCAGTTCTGGAATTTTTGTGTGTGTGATTACCATTAAGTTTATGTAAAAGAAAGTTTCATATTTAGAATATTCCATTTTCTTCAGTATGCTTACTATCTCCATTCCCTTGTGCTGGTGTAGACCTTTACTTTCTACCTCTTATGTTTTTGTTGTTACATATTATCCATGTTTATGCTGTGAGTTGATTTCTGTGCTGCAGTAGCAAGTTATCTTTTGCCTTATTTTTTAAGTATTTTTTTTTTCTTTCTTTACCCTGTATGTTATGTTTAAGTGTATAGTGTCCTATTTGGTGTAGGGGTTGCCATTTCCTGCTTCTGTCTGTTCTTAACACTACTCATTGTTTTGTATTGTTTTGCTTTTTTGTTTCAGGTCAAATAGCCTCTTTCAGTATTTCTTGTAGTGCAGGTCATGTGTTAGAAAATTCCCTCAGATTCTGTATGTCTGGAAAGGCCTTTATTCCTCCTTCATATCTAAAGGATATCTTTGCTGGATATATTATTCTTGGCTCATAATTTCTCTTTTACAATAGTTTGAATATTTGGTTCCACTCCCTCCTGGCTTGTAGAGTTTCTGCTGAAAAAATCTGATGATAACCTAATGGGCTTTCCTTTGTAGGTTACCGTCTTCTTTTCCCTGGCTGCCTTGAGGATTCTTTCTTTGTCGTTAATTTTTGACAGCTTCAATAAAATGTGCCTTGGAGAAGGCCTGTTGGGGTTGAGGTAATTAGGTGTTCTATTTGCTTCTTGGACTTGAGGATCTAGTTCTTTCCACAAATTTGGGAAGTTCTCGTTGACTGTTTGAATATACTCTCTGTTCCCTTCACTCTTTCTTCTCCTTCTTGTATGCCCATTATTCTTATATTGCTCTTTCTGATGGAGTCTGAAAGTTCTTGTAGAGTTCTTTCATTTCTTTTAACTCTCAAATCTTTCTCTTCTTCCATCTGTGTCATTTCCAAATTTTAATCTGGTCAACTCTGTTACCTAAGCTGGCTGTATAATTCTTCATTTCTTTTATTGAGTTCTTAATCTCCAGAAATTCTTTTGGTTCTTTTTTAAAATTTCAATCTCTTTGGTAAAATATTCATTTTGTTCTTTGATTGTGTTTCTGAGTTCATTAAACTGCCTGTTTGTGTTTTCTTGCATCTCATTGAGTTTTTTAAGAACTGCAATCTTGAATTCTCTGTCATTTATGTCACATATTTCCATGTCTTTAAGTTCATTTCCTAGAGAATTTTCATTTTCTTTCTGAGCTGTCTTGTTACCTCGGTTATTCATGGCAATTAATGAATTATTATTTCTCTTCCTAGGCATCTACAGGAGTGGATTCTGCAACAGGTTGATTGGTAGAGGTCTTTCTTTTGTTTTCCAGTAGGTGTTGGTAGAATGTTTTATTTTCTCTGAATGTTTTATTTTCTCTCTGACTGCAGCCTTTTATTCTCTCTCACACTATAGTGTTATATTTTTCTGCACTGCCCCAGCTTCTCACACAATGGGGGGATTCCCTGGAAGGTTGGCTTCTCTTCTGTGAACAGGATACCTGCGCCACAGGGCACTGCCTCGGTGGGGGGATGTGGAGAACTTCTGAGGTTCCAAATCTCTTCCTGTACTAGTTTCAGAGCCTGTGTTTTTCAGCGGTTCTCTTTACTCTTGCAGGGATCTGCCCTGATAGGTGAGGACAGGGGTAGTGTAGGTTGTGAGAGGTGGCGCAGAGCAATAGTGGCAACCACCAGCACAGCCAGTCCTGCATACAATGCTCCCTCCCCTTCGCCAGAACGAGTTGGGCTGCAAATCCATGACTTCGGGTCACGTTTCTCAGAACTGCAAATATTCTGTTCTTTTCATCTGACACTGCTACAGTTCCACTTCTAGCACTGGGCAGGTGGGTGGGGCAAGTTCTGGGACGGTGGGTGGGTCGTGCGTAAGCCTTCCATCCTTTTCTACTTGGCAGTGAGGACTTAAATTGCCTTTTTCACCCTTCTTCCTCAGTCTTTGCTCCAAGGAAGGTCACTACCATAAGCCTTGGGTTCAGCCATGTTATATGCTGATCCCTCCGGCAGGACTGTGGGCCAAAAGTGGAGCACTAGCAGTCCGCGTTCTTCTTTCTCCCGTAGCTGTGGTAGTTCCAGAATGCAGTGAGCTCAGAGCACAGAGATAGGTCTGCGTCCTGCACCCCCACATCCCCGTCTCTGCACTTCTCCCTTCCCTCTTCCCCCACTTGCTCAATTTGTCCACCTTTAGATGGTTTCAGTTGCGTGTCTCTTAGTCTTGATTGTCTGCTGTGCAGGGAGTCCTTTGTGGAATTATAGCTGTTCAATTTGTTGTAAATTCCTGGGAGATTTCAAGAGGCTCACCTCACACCACCATTTATATGACATAATCCTTCTGGTTGTTACTTTCAATCCTTGGAGTTCGTTGGCTTGTAGACACATCACTGCAATCTCTACCTTCACAATCGTATTGCTTTCCCCCCATGAGAATACATACTCTTTTGTATTTAACTTTTTTCACTCAACATAATGTTTTTGAAATTCGTGTGTGAATTAGTCAATACTTGTGCCTATTTGCTGTTGGGTAGTATTCAATTTTACGGATATAACAAAATTTGTTTACAAATTCACCTATTAATGGATATTTGAGTTAAGTTTACTATTACAAGTAAAGCTGCTATGAACATTTGTGTATAATTTTTGATGTGGGCAAGATTTCATTTTTCTTGGGTGAATACCTAGGAGTGGAATTGCTATATCATCCGGTAATTGTTTAATTTTGTAATAAAGCACCAAATTGTTTTCTAAAGTAGTTGTACCATTTTGAACTTCCAGAATGTGTGAGTCCTAGTTGCTCACATCCACCACAGTATTTGCAATTGTCAATGTTTTTAATGTTAGTTATTCTAATATGCAATGGATCTTATTGTGCTTTTAATTTTCATTTCTCTGATAGCAAATAATATTCAGAATATTTTCAGATGTGTATTGATCATTCATATTTGCCTGCTTATCACTTAGGTAGTTTGAAATTATATAAAAAATTTTTTCTGCTGATATCCTGAATTACATCAATTGATTTTCCAGTGTTAACCCAATTTTACATTTCTGGGATTAATCCCATTTATTCATGATTCTGTCCCTTTTAATATCATAATTTTATATGCATATGTTTAAAAAATATTTTCATCTATATTTATGAGACATAGTAATTTAACATTTTCTTGTAATGTCTTTTTCTGATTTGTTATTATAGTAATACTGGCTTTCGAGTTTAGAATAGCTTTTAATTTATTCCTGGTTTCAACGTACTAATTCATTTTCCTCTGGAGTATCTCCTGAATGCCCAGGTGTTCAAAAAGGACTCTACTCGTTGATTAGTCAAAACTCAAACATCTCCCAAGCCCATATGAGCTCTTATTCAGATCTCAGCTCACAGGTTGTTACTTGTGCTGACTCGTGGGGTTCTACCCTACGTATCACGACTTTGTATTCAGCAAAGGTGGAAGAGTTTCCTATGTGTATTTCTGGAGCTCTAGCTCTATAGTGTTTTTTGCTCTAGAATTCTGCCCTTCAAATTGCAGCCACCCAATCTTACTGCACTCAGATCTCCATCTTCTTAATTAGGCGTGATGCCTACACTTTACTTAGGATACCCTGCCGTTGCCAGGTCCTGGATAGTGCCTTGTGCCTTGAGGTAGAAAGTTGGGAAGATTATAGGGACCACCTCATTTGTTTCCCTCTTTCAAGGATCAGTATCTTGTGCTACCTATTTTCTAAGGTCTGAACACATTTTTGGAATGTATTTTGTCCAGTTTTCTAGTTGTTTACTGTGAGGAGCTAAGTTCATTTCCCTTTACTTTGTCATGGTCAGAGGCAGAATTCCAGTGCCCTACTTTTTGTTGTTGTTCAAAACCAATTGAGTTAAGCACAGTGTCTAATCTTGCACTCTGAATGGAGTGAATGAAATGCTGCATGAATGAATAAAGCACTGGGAATTTTTTCTAATTGAAGGTCAATATGTGCCTTCTAATTTGAAAGAGGCCATAAACAGGAATCCATTCATCAATTGGACAGTCACTGTATCCAAAATCAGTTTGGTGAAATGACAAGACTCAGAAACATGATTGAGATCTCTTAAGAGGTGGCTCTCTGTTTTCTTAAAGATACAGATATTATTTACAAAATATTGAAAGAGTTTTTGGCTCAGATATTTTTTAACATATTTAGGTTTATTTGAACACCATTTTTTTCATCTTCAAAAATAGTACTTGAACTCCCCTCAACCCCGAAAAATAACCTCCTAATTTATTTGGATTCATGCAATGCAATTTTGTATAATTTCAACAGATGCCTAAATTACAAGTGGGAAGGAGAATTGAATTCAGTATGCTCTTAAAGAGGAATACTGCCATATTATTTTATGGGCTCAGAATATCAAAATTTAAATTAATTTAATCAACATTATAAAGATGATACTAATGATCAACATCATGAAGTCATATATGTTAGTTATAATTTTGAATTATGATGAGAATTTGTACTATTTACCCATAGTAATTTGTCTATTCCCTTTCATGATGGGTAATAAGCAATTATAGAATGATTGTTTGAAGTTAGAGTTTAGCCTGTAAGAATAAACTATTGCAGCGAAATGGTCATTTAGGGAGTCAGAGTGTTGACTTTGGCCTCTGGTAAACAGAGTACACAAACCACTAATTATATTGTGTATTACTGACATTGAACTATAATGATAATGTAGTTTGAAAATTATTAATATGCTTTTCTCTTTTGCCTTTTTCAATATAAGACCTTTGGCCTCGTTCCCTGGGGGTAGACATTTCCTGGGACTAGATTAGGAACTGATAGCTTAGAATACAGAGATAAAAATCTGGTTAAACTTCACCTTCTGACATGCAAAATAAAATTATGCCACACATTAACCTTGCAAATCTTACCATAGGCTTGGCGAGGTTTTTCCAAATTTCTTTATTCCCTTCTTTAGCATATTAAGGCTAGGTTTGAAGAACTTTCTTCATAGTTTTCTCCAACAGTATCAAGAAGACACTTCTTCGTCCTATGACCGGTCTTCTCTGATAGAAGGGAAATAGGACACAAGGAAAATAGAAGAAAGCTCTCTCCCCCCAAAGCTGGTTCAGGTATTTGCATGAAGAATGTTGGAAAGAAAAGAAGATACAAAACATTTGTGTCACAGTTTCTTTTGGGGTGTTGGTTGGAGTTAAACTTGGGCTCACTAATTTTAGGGGCCTTGAGAAAGTTAGGGGCTGTGACCCAGTACTTGATTGGGTCTCTGGGAGGAGGTTATACACATCAAACTTGGCGTGTACCATTGATCAGATGGATACCTTGAAGCTTACAAATCCTGAGCTGAGAGTCAAGAGGTATTGCAAGGGGCAGGGTGATCCCAACAGCACAGGCTGGAGTGGGCAGCTCAACCCAGGGAAAGGTGGAGGACAAACTATAGACCCAGGAGTTGCAGCCATGAAGAACTGAAAACAGATTGAGTTGATAAGTTAGATGCATGATATTTCATATGAGGGCTTCCAGAGCCAAAAGTTGCAGCAAATGAGGCCAGCAGGGCTCATAGTGGCAAGGACAACAAAGGCCATAGCCCTTTAGAACAGTAGACGACAGGGAGCACATGTCTGAGGATTAGTGTGAAGTCATTTCTATCAATGCCACTGGGACCGCAATGCTCACCAGACATCTGTGCTCCCCTTCCCTACTCATGCAGATTCCTCAGAGAGGAAGAGGGAGGAGGGGAATGTTAGAGACACTGAGAATTTTAATCCAGAGAAATTGAGCCCTACACAGATGCACTTCTAAATCTGTAGCTTTAATGTGGATTGGAGAGTTAATATTTTCTCTCTCACTCACTAGGGGGTCAACCGCAGGGATTATTTGTGGATAGGAATTTGTTAGAACAAAATGGAAAAGCTTCATTTCCTCTGCATGTTTAACTTGAATTAAAAATTACTTTAATTAATGATTTATAGTTTTGGTGTAAATTTTACACAAATTATCTTCATTTATCTGAATTAGTTTCATTGAAAACATCAATCTAAAATGTACACAGTTCTATTTGAAGTTCCATGGCAGGTTCAGCAAATGCATGCAAGGGTGCTATTATTTCCTGCCCACCCTTTAACTCCTCTCATTCCTCAGTAACACCCGTGATACCATCACTAATCTAAGGATTGTTTGTTACTGAGACAGGAAACAGGCTGTACAAAGTTTTCAACGTAACATTCTAGGCAGCAACTAATTGCTCAGAGTTGGCAGGGGAGAAGAAATTTATTTTGCATCCTTGTACAATGAGGAACCCGAAGATCTTTAAGATATGGTCTCTGCCTTCAAGTGAATAATTTAATTAAGAAGACAAGTCATTTATAGAAGGTGACTAGGGAACTAGGTAGCATATGAGGTAGACTATGTAAGCGGTGGAGTAAATGAATGCTACAGGATTTCAGACACGGAAGAGAAAACTGGAATCTGGGAGCATCACGGAAAAGTTCATCAAAGGTGTGGTTCTTCAGGTGCACCGTGACACAGTTTGGAGAGATGGAGAGGGTAAAGGAGAAAATTCACTGATATGGTGAGTAGCTGTCACATTCCCAAGTGCACTGGAATAAGTCCAGTATGCAGTAAAAAGCACGTAAAAATTTGGGTTCAAAAACCCCACTCTACCACTTACCGACTGTGAACTTGGACAAGTGACTTCAGTTTTTTAAATCTATTTCCTCATGTGTGACACAGGATGATAATAACCAAATCATAGTATTTTGGGGGATTGAGTGAAATAACTAAGAGACACTGAGTGTAGTGCCTGGTGCCTAGCTCAACCATGTAATTGAACTCTGTGTCCTTTCTTTTCATCACTACCTTTCATCTCTTTTGACTCAGCAAGCTTCTCTTACCCTGGTTTCTTTCTTTTATTTTTTTTATTTTTAAAGATTTTATTGGGGAAGGGGAACAGGACTTTATTGGGAAACAGTGTGTACTTCCAGGCCTGTTTTCCAAGTCAAGTTGTTGTCCTTTCAGTCTTAGTTGTGGAGGGTGCAGCCCAGCTCCAGGTCCAGTTGCTATTGCTAATTGCAGGGGGCACAGCCCACCATCCCTTGGGGCAACCTTGTGGTTGAAAGTCCACTGGCCCATGTGGGAATCGAACCGCAGCCTTCAGAGTTAGGAGCACGGAGATCCAACTGCCTGAGCCACCGGGCCGGCCCCACCCTGGTTTCTTTATGCTTGTAACATTCTGGACTGATAGGATCCTGCTAGGGTTTGGAAAGAGGCTGAATTCTAGCTACTTCTCTGCTCTTTTCTCCTTAAGTTTACATCTCAGTATTGACACAAGTAATCTTCGTGCTTCTGTTTAAGGGATTGTTCTATATAGAGTCTTCCTTTTCCATTGTTACTTTGTATGACACCCTTTTAATTCCTATTATGTTCAAAATTCAGAAAGGGTTATTTTAAATAAATGCTTCTAAAAGGGACCACGAAACCAAGAGTACTTGATTCAACTGCCAGATTTAAATAAATGTAACATTTCATGACCTCTACCTTAAACCCCAAGTATAATATGTTATTTCTCAGGAGTAGAAAGTTAAAATGATGGCGGGTGATAACATATAGACTTTAAGTTACAGACATTACATTTTCTTATCATCTGTGAATATGGTTATTGTATTTTGTTGGTTATTTTCTGTTCAAACTGCACAGTGTATAGGGGTCTAGATACAGGTTAATTTGGTCATGTGGTTGTCATAACACTGTCAGGTCAGCGAAACCTGAGCTCAGCTATTCCAGCGTTTGCTTCATTTCTTCCTAGTCTTCAGGCTAAAGTCAGAGGTGAGGAGTTATGCATGTGAAATTAATGAATTTGTTGAGATTAGATTATAATTAATTGGATGATGTAATTCCACATTGTCAGATTTTCTGCTGAAAATAAGAATCCACCTGCATTTGAACACCTGTATGGTGATCTATAAATGGTAAAATCATGTTTCCTGTGCGCTTTGCAGAATGGTCACAGCACTTGGTGGCTTGCCAACAAATGTAATAGCTATGTCGATAGCTATGTAGGTGTTAGGTACCGTGTAGCAGATTGGGTTATGGATTGACAAGGAGAGACAACAACAATAAAAAAAAAATACACTTTTCTCTCGCTCGTCTGTCTCTAACCCTGGCCAAGGATAAAGGAAGTGAGGGAGCTGTGCAAAGCAGAAATAGGTGGAGTGTTTTTAGAGGTTTTTCTCTTGTCCCTGGTTTCTTCAGGCTTGTAACATTCCCTGACTGTTAGGATCCTGCTAGGGTTCGGAAAGAGGCTGAATTCTAGATACTTCCCTGCTCTTTTCTACTTAAGTTTACATCTCATTATTGACACAACTAATCTACGTGCTTCTGATTAAAGGATTGTTTAAATATACCAGGTGCTCCTGGTTCATGAACCAAATTCAGAACTAGTAATGCTACATAACTGGGGTGGAAAATGGAGTCAGGGCCTGAATGTCTCTGGAAAATATCTCTGCATAAGGCTTCCAAATGTCCTAGGATATTGGTCTCCCTAAACTAGATTAGACACTTTCTCTTTTATCAATATGTCTGGGACCTCCTGGGGATGGAAATATGCAGGCAGTCTGCTGAGAGGACACTACAAGTTAAGAGAAACATGAGAACCACTAAGAATTTGTAGTTTGTCATTTGGTTAATGTTAGCTGTCTTTTGAGATCAAAGGCTCAGAAAAGTAAAAGACTTTTTGGTCTCTGAGCTCACATGCAGTTTTGGATGTTTTTCTCTTGATATCAATGAGACCAAGGCCTTGCTCCTGGGATAACTTCAAATTTATCACATGCTCAGGATGGTTGTATTTTTTTAAAATTAAAGTTTATTGGGGTGACAATTGTTAGTAAAGATTACATAGGTTTCAAGTGTACAATTCTGTTATACAATGGTTGTAGTTTTAACATCGATTTCCTGGAACAGTGGTTCATGAGTGCTGGTCTAAAGGTCAGTGCTTGTCAGTGACGAGGATTCTACTGACCCAAAGGAAGACGGGAAAAATATTGGTTTTCTAAATTTATGGGGGGAAATTTTAGGGGTCTATGAAATCCCAAACTCAGAAAATTATTGCCCTGTAGTATATTAGGACAAATGAATTAGAAGATAAACAGGATCCAACAACATTTTAATTCACCTGTTACAGTAGCTGAAAAAGGCAATTAGGGCAAATTCTAAAATCAGCAGGTGTTCTATTCTTTTCTCAGCCTAGAATAAGCAAGATATTCTTTATGTATCGGGAGTTCAAATATTGACCAGAAACATTGGTCACTGTCAGATAGAAAATATGATGGAAGGTAAATTTGGTCATATTTTATATAAAAATAAAGGTAGGTGGCCATGGCTAACTCTATTTAGAGAAAGTGCTTGGGAAATTCACCTAGGAAAGGTGAACAATGGGAAGGGTTTTTCAACAGTAATTAATTGGTAGATTCAGGTAGTGTCTCTGACGTCAGTGGCTCATCAATCAACATGCATTGGGAGCATAACGTTTACTCTGCATTGTCAGCTTTTATATTGCTTTTGATTCACTTACTCCATTGCACATCAACTTGTGTGTGGCTGTTACTTCTTATTTCCTCAATGTGACAGACCTGGACATGCCCACTGGACATGACTAATAGAGAATCTATGGTTTTCTATTTGGCACAAGCCTATGATGCTGAACTTCAAAGTCCCAAGTGAAAGTTCTTCCACTTGTTTTTATTTTTTAAGGCTATTCCACCTATCCAGGGAACAGTCATTTAGTGCCTAGTTTCAAGGCCTTCCCAAATAATGCAATCGACTATTGATAGAGCATTCATTTATATATTGTTCAGTTAAGTCTCCTTAGTTGGGTGAGTTTAATAATAATATCATCCTAGACCTAGTGGTATCCCAGGAGGAAGTTCCCCTCAGGGCTAAGTCATTATTTGACTTTATATTTGCTGTCCTTTTCATGACTGATACGAGGTGGTAGTTTTGGGTAGCTTGAAATTTATGAAGCACAGTGTCTAAATCTCAACAAATGTAACAATAAGAGCAAATTATTGTATTCTATGCTTACTCAGTGCTACTGTATTTGCAAGGCACTAAGGACATTACATATTTTACTTCATGTAAACCTTTTAAAGCTCCTAGGAGTTAGCAGCTGCTATCATTATTTCTATTTTAAAGATGTATAAACTAAGGCATGGAAGAGGGTAAGCAATTGTCCAAAGTGAGAGTGAGTGGTGGTGCTCAGTCGTTTGACTTTGGACTGCAAATATCAAACCTGTTGACCTGGTTGTTGATAACAGTAGCAGAACCATAACTTGGAAGGGCAGATCCATGGCTGTTATTACCTTTCTAAGATACAATAAAACAAAGGATGAAAAAATCTTATTTATTATTAATTTGCTTACTGTTTTAATTGTTATTTTTTTGTCTCTGTTTAAATCCCCGAGTTATCTACTGCAGGACATTACATTAAATGTGTACTTTTATTGGAGGGGTTGGGAAGGACCCACTTTATAAGAGAAACACAGTAGACCTGAAGAATCAAAACTTCTATAATACAGAAATGAGTTTCTGATCGGGCATGCGTGTAGTTTCTCCCCTGTACTCTCACCACCACCATAGTCATCATCACCACCATTCCTTGGTTTTCATGACCAAGTGGAGGATTTTCTCCCCAGAATAAACATTGTGTTATTCATTAAAGATTATTTCCATCTTCCTACATATTCTGTTCAATCAAATTTTCTTTTAAATGGAAATTTGTTGCTTGGCATTGGATGACAACACTTTATATAAAGCTAATTATTCTAACCTGAGCAATTGTACACACAAAACAAGAAAAAACAGAATGAAACAAAACAAAATTTTTATCTCATTTCAGAGATGATTAGTTATCCAGCAAAAAAGTTGTGCTTTTTCGAACTGTAATTGTGAGAGAAACGCATAGCCAGGGGCTATACTTCCCAGCTATTCTTGTATCTAAATGAGCCCAGGAGATTGGTTCTTTCCAATGGAATGTGAGGGGGAATGAAATCTGCCAATTTCTCATTTTGGCAGCTCTATGTAGATGAGCACAGCCAGGTGTTCCAACATCTTGAAAGCCAGGTGTTGAAGATGGCAGAGCCGTGAGTTAGAAAGAGTTTGAGTTCTTGAGCCAACACTTAGAGGAGAAAAACTCATCAAGAATGCACATTTTGTATTATACATAAGAGAGATGTAAACTTCTATCATGGCTGAACATTTCAACTTAAACTTAATTTTTGTCTGCAGTTAGCACCTAAATTTGGAATGTACTTCAGCTGTAATGTTTGATTTAGCATCCTGTTACTTGTACAGTCATCAAATATTTACAGAGAAATTGCTATTCTCTCTCTCTCTCTCTGTCTCTCTCTCTCTCTCTCTCTCTCTGTCTCTCTCTCTCTCTCTCTCTAACACACACACACACACACACACACACACACACACACGTAAACATATAATATTGACAGAGAACTTACTGTGCCAGGTACTAAAGAGATTTGTAAAAGAAGACATAGTTGTTGGCATTAATGACAGTGAACTGCCTTGTTCTCCAGAAATCTTCGTCATGGTGAATTTCTCATTTCCTGGCTTTTCATTCTTTGTTGTTGTTGTTTGTTTGTCAACAGCAAGTTTTCCAAAGGCCCTGTCCTCTTATTCTCTATAATCAATCCTTTTGCTCAATTATCACCTCTACAAATGACTTCTAAATCCATTTCTCTGTCCATGGCTTCTAAATTATATTCTAATTTTTTATTCCAATTATTTACAGACGTCATCACTTGAATGTCCACCATCATCTTAAGCTCAAATAGGAGGCAATATAGAGTTATAATTAATAGCATAACAAAAGAAGTTTATTATTAAAATTAAATTTTCTATAGCAAGACAACTATTACGTGAACAACCACCAAACGAATTACCTTGTCACTAGGTTATATTGTTTCTATTAATTATAGGGTTTTTTCCTAAAAGGAAATGCAACATGAATGCCCACTGAGTTTTAGACAAAATGAATTTGTTTGTTTTTCTCTTTCTCATAAATATTCTAACAATGAACTACACATTCTAAGGAGAGCTGTAGCTACAGCAATTTGAAGGCTTTTAACCTTCACCTTTATTCTGACATAAAAACTTCAAGCACCTCTTCACCAAGGCAACCTTTATAAAAGTTTTTGTCAATTTCAACCTCTTTCCAAGTTCTCTATAGAATGAGGGCACAAGGGCATGGGTCTGAACTTGAAAACATCCCTGTCCTAGCTTGTTGGAAGAGCTGATGACCTAGTTATCAGGAGTTCTACTTGCATATAGGTTCCAGAAGATTTTGTGACAGCGAAAGCCTGGGCGCATTGAAGCCTGACAGTTGTTGTCTCTACTGATCCTATACTAAGCCTCCTAAGTGATCAAATCATAAGACCCATCCCTTAATATCTCCAGTAGTATTATGACTACATTGTCAGAAAAGAGTCAAGTCACTCAAGCTTTTGGGGTATTCTGGTTAGGGCTCAATGAGGGGAGATTATTTTACACATAGTAATGAAGTATCATTACAGTCCAAGGACATCAGTACCCTGTTTCTCCGAAAATAAGACCTAGCCGGACAATCTGCTCTAATGCGTCTTTTGGAGCAAAAATTAATATAAGACCCAGTCTTGTATTGTATTATATTATATAAGACCCGCTCTTATATTATAGTAAAATAAGACCGGGTCTTATATTAATTTTTGCTCCAAAAGATGCATTAGAGCGGATTGTCTGGCTAGGTCTTATTTTCTGAGAAACATGGTACCAGATTCCTAGAGAAAGGCACGAGGGAAAGTAAAAATGTCAAATGAAACTGGTGTATTACTATAGGCATGTTAGAAACAGAGAATACAAGGCTTCTAGGTTTTATGTTTTATATACTTCATGCACATTTACATTCTTTAGCATGTTATTTTTTGGGGCATAGAAGTAGATAAACTGGGACTACAGCAATGGTGATATGACAGGGAGGGCATGTGCGGATAGGAGGTTGGCAGCAAATTGAGAGGTAGAAGACAGTGTTGGCGACAGGCTAAAAAAAGGTATGTCTGAATATATCTTCTGAAAAATTTTCCAGGTGCTTTCATAATGCCTTCCTCCTTCCCTCCCTCCCTCCCTCCTGCCCTCCCTCCCTTCCTTCCTCCCTCCCTTTTTTCCTTCCTTTCTTCATTACTTCCTTTCATCTTTCTTTTTAATAATATTTATTGAGTATGCGTGTGCTAGAGACTGCTGGGTATTAGCAATACAAAGGGTTTTACATTCTATTGTGAAAATTAGAAATGCAAATCATCAATTATAGAACAGTAGGGAAAGTGACATGATAAATGTATTCATAGTCTGTACGTGAAATCAGAGGCAAATCACCTGACATGGATGGAGAAATCAAGCAAAACTTTTTGGAGGTGGGGGGACTACACAGACTCCTAAGGCCAAGAAGACTAGATGAAAATTATGTGTGCAAGAGCATCCAGGTAGAGATATCAAATAAATTTAATAATAACTAGAGTTGGAATGTTTTCAGTTAATACAATGTCTGTTTAGCTGCCACTGGAAAAAGGCCTCTGGCAATAACAACCACATTAAAGTTTGATTCATCATTCATTTATCATTGTAGAATTATAGTCTCACTAGTGCTTAAGAACATGGATATGAAATACAGAAGTTGAATATTTAGATCTATACAGAGCTGAGGTTATGCAAGGGGAAAAACAATGGAAGGAGAACTGGTAGAGAGAAAAACTCAAGGATAATGATGAAACCAGAGGGTTTAGGCTGGATGGAGAAGGAAACAAAGTCAGAATCCTATGAATTAATGAATTCTTGTTACAACTTTCCATTATTTAATAGAAAAAACAAGCCATTATTTCATTTATTTTTTTCACTAAACATCAATTAAGTGCTGACTATTGGTCAAGATAAGAACTAGGACCTGTGGATGCCAGAATGAAGTAAGAAATTACCCTTTTCTCAAAAGATTTACAATTTAGTGAATGGAGACATATTTAAGCACAGTGACTCAGGATGCCAAGATGTACAGGCTTCTCTTGGTTCTGGAAAAGGAGAAGCAAGTCTTGTGGCCAGGCTTAGGGGAGGGGGGATCATAGAGAAGGAGGCTGAGTAGGTAGAGTTCCTGTCCTGACCCTTTAACCTTTTAGCTAGGGCCACCCAGGTTCCTGTTTGCTCCCTTTCCCAACACTGTCATTGCTGTTCTTAACTGTGATTGGCCTGTTCCTCTGTTAACTTGCTTCTCATAACTCAGAGTTGACTATAATTATGCATTTTAGAAAACACTTTTATTTTTAAACAATTTTAGATTTATGAAAACTTTGTAAAAATACAGAGAGTTCCCATACACCATACACCCTGCTTTTCCAGAGTTAACATCTTACAAACCATCTTGCATACCATTTGTCAGAACTTAAGCGTAAACATTGGTACAATACTATCACCTAAACTATAGACTTTATTTAGGTTTCACCAGTTTTCTCATTAATGCCCTTTTCTGTTGCAGGGTCCAAGCCAGGATGTCACATTGCATTCGTTGTCATGTCTTTTTAATCTCCTTGAAGTGGGGTAGTTTCTTAGTCTTATCTTGTTTTTCATGCCCTTGATACCCTTGGAGTTGCAGTTGTAACCATAATTTATGGTTATCCATGCCTTCTTTCCCTGATCTTACCTTGGCATCATTTATGATTAAGTTCAGCTGCATATAACAGAAAATCCACAGCAATGGTGTAAACATGCATAAAAAGTTGGCAGTCAGGAGTTGATATGGTCCAGAGTCTTCAGAAACCGAAGCTTTAATTCAATGTCTCTCTTTTTACCCTTAACACTGTCTTCTATCCTTAAGGTTCAAGATTGCTACAGAAACTTTAAGAAGCAGGAAGAAGCAAGCAGTTGCCTGTTCCATCTTAAAAAACTCTGAAAGTTGTACTCCACAACTTTTGATTGGATCTCATTGGCCAGAACTTAGTTCCATGGTCATACTGACTGTAAGGGACACTGGGAAATGTAGTCTTTCAGCTGAACTTCTAGCCACCCCAAACAAAATTGGGTTTCTCTTTCAAAGGAAGAAGTGGAGAATGAATATTGCTTGGACAATTAGCAGAATGTGCTTCACCCAATAATAATGAGTAGATAAGTAAATGGTTTTTTTATGGGTCTCTAGATGGCAAAAGCCTCCAAATCAGCTCTCTTTCCTGGCTACTGAGAACAGGGGAGTCATGTGACTTCTTTGAAGTTGTCCCTAGATCAGTAGATCTCAAGTCGGGGCAGTTTCATTCCCCGGAGGACATTTGGAAACATATTTGATTGTCACAACTGGGAGGGAGGTGCTACTCCCATCTGGTGGGTAGAAGACAGGGATGCTGCTAAACATCCTATAATACACAGGATGGCCCCTGCCACAAAGAATAATCCAACCCAAAATGTTAAGAGTACTGAGGTTGAGAGACCACCATGCCCTGGGGTACTGAGCATATTGTTCCTCACACTGCTAGGGGGCCGGAAATGAACTTACCTCAAACTCTCACATCAAGGGACCAGGAGAGTGAAGTTCTCCCTTTTGACTTTTTCATTAGCTATGACTCTGGACAAATCTTTACCGCAATTTCTCCTATCAAATGTGATGAAAGTATCTGTTGTACTGACATTATAGAGTGGTGATGAGAATGATATGAGATAATAGATATGAATAGCCTTTGAAAAAATTTCAAGAAGACACAAATTCATTATTTCTGTTCCATTGAGAGCTTTCCAGGCGCAAAAGCATTCTGACCAACTATAGCTGAATTGCTCTCTGTTTTATCGCCTTGCATAACTGTAACATCAAACAATACATATTAGAAATATATCACTTGTTTAAACATAGGATAAGTTATCTAGATGAGAAAATTTGCTTAAAGTAATAGTCTCGGGTATTCATCTTTTCTTATTACTTCCCTTATCATTACTTTTTTTGCCCATGTGGACATAGTCTATTATCTATGTCCCTGAATAAATTAATTTTTTTCTTTAAAGTTTACTGGGGCAACGATGGTTAGTAAAGTTACATAGATTTCAGGTGTACAATTCTGTAATACGTTATCTATATCTCACATTGTGTGTTCACCACCGAAAGTCAGTTCTCTGTCCATCACCCTATATTAGATCCCATTTACCCTCTTCTAGAGCCTTGCTCCCCACCTCCCCTGTTATCCTCTGGCAACCCATAAACTATTGTCTATGTCTATGAGTTTTTGTTCTTTCAGTTGTTTGTCTTGTTCTTTTGTTGTTTTCAGTTTATCTACCACATATCAGTGAAATCATGTGGTTCTCGACTTTTTCTGTCTGACTTATTTTGCTTAGCATTATAATCTCAAGATCCATCCATGTTGTCACAAATGTTCCTATTTCATCTTTTCTTACCGCCGAATAGTATTCCATTGTGTATATATACCACAAATTCTTTATCCATTCATCTATCGAAGGACATTTTGGTTGTTTCCATGTCTTGGCCACCGTAAATAAAGCTGCAATGAACACTGGAGTACACTTGTCTTTATGGATAAATGTTTTTAGATTTTTTTGGGTAGATACCCAGGAGAGGGATTGCTGGGTCATATGGTAATCTATTCGCAATTTTTTGAGGAACCTCCACACTGCCTTCCATAGTGGCTGCACCAGTCTGCATTCCCACCAACAGTGTAAGAGGGTTCCTTTTTCTCCACAGCCTCTCCAACACTTGTTACTATTTGTCCTGTTGATGATAGCCATTCTGACTGGGGTTAGGTGATATCTCATTGTGGATTTTATTTGCATTTCTCTAATGATTAGTGATGTTGAGCATTTTTTCATATGTCTATTTGCCATCTGTATGTCCTTTTTGGAGAAATGTCTCTTCAGGTCCTCTGCCCATTTTTCAATTGGGTTGTTTGTTTTTTGTTGTTGTTGAGATGTATGAGTTCCTTGTATATTTTGGATATTAGCCCCTTATCAGAGGCACTGTTTGCAAAAATCTTTTCCCATTCAGTTGGTTGCCTCTTTATTTTGTCGATGGTTTCTTTTGTTGTGCAGAAGCTTTTAAGTTTGATATAGTCCCATTCATTTATTTTAGCTTTTACTTCCATTGCCTTTGGAGTCAAATTCATAAAATGCTCTTTGAACCCAAGGTCCATAAGTTTAGTACCTATGTTTTCTTCTATGCAGGTATTGTTTCAGGTCTTAAGATTAAGTCTTTGATCCATTTTGAATTAATTTTGGTATATGGTGACAGATAACAGTCCAGTTTCATTCTTTTGCATGTGGCTTTCCAATTCTGCCAGCACCATTTATTGAAGAGGCTGTCTTTTCTCCATTGTATGTTTTTTGCCTCTTCGTCAAAAATTATCTGTCTATATTTATGTGGGTTTATTTCTGTGTTCTCAGTTCTATTCCAATGGTTTATGTGTTTGTTTTTCTGCCAATATCATGCTGTTTTGATTATTATTGCCCTGTAGTACAAGCTAAAGTCAAGGAGTGTGATACTTCCAGCATTGTTCTTTTTTCTCAGGATTGCTTTGGCTATTTGGGGTCTTTTGTGGTTCCATACAAATCTGATGATTTTTTTTTCTATTTCTTTAAAAAATGCCATTGGGATTTTGATGGGGATTACATTAAATCTTTGAGTGCTTTGGGTAATACAGCCATTTTAACTATGTTGATTCTTCCAATCCATGAGCACGGAATGTCTTTCCATTTCTTTGTGTCTTCTTCAATTTCTTTTAAAATTGTCTTACAGTTTTCAGCATGCAGGTCTTTCATAGCCTTGGTTAAGTTTATTCCTAGGTATTTTATTTCATTTGTTGCAATTGCAAAATAAATTTTTTTAATTTCTTTTTCTGAGATTTCATTGATAGTATGTAGGAATGCAATGGACTTTTGTAGCTGGCAACTTGACTGTATTAGTTTATTGTTTCTAATAGCTTTTTGGTGGAGTCGTTATGGTTTTCTATATATAGCATCATGTCATCTGCAAAGAGTGACAATTTAATTTCTTCGTTCCTAATTTGGATGCCTTTTATTTCTTTCTCTTACCTGATAGCTCTGGTGAGGACTTCCAACACTATGTTGAAAAGCAGAGGTGATGGGGACAGCTCTTTTGTGTTCCTGAACATAGAGCAAAGGGCTTCACTTTTTCACTGTTAATTATAAGATTAGCTGAGGGTTTGTCATATATGGCCTTTATTGTGTTAAGGTATTTTCCTTCTATACCTATGTTATTAAGTGTTTTAATCATAAATGGATGTTGTATCTTTTCAAATGTATTTTTTGCATTAATTGATACAATCATATGCTTTTTGTCCTTTATTTTTTCATGTGATGTATCACATTGATGGATTTTCATATGTTGAACAATCCTCGTGCCCCTGGGATGAACCCCTCTTGATCGTGATGAATAATCTTTTTAATGTATCATTGCATTTGATTTGCTAGAATTTTGTTTAAGATTTTTGCATCTGTATTCATCGGATATTGGTCTGTAGTTTTCTTTTTTTGTGTTATCCTAACCAGGTTTTGTTATCAGGGTAATGTTGACCTCATAAAATGGTTTAGGGAGTATTGTCTCTTCTTCAACTTTTTGGAAGAGTTTGAGTAGGACAGGTATTAGATCTTCTTTGAAGGTTTGGTAGAATTCACTGGTGAAGCCACCTGGTCCTGGACTTTTGCTTTTGGGTCTTTTGCTTTTGGGTGACTGATTCAATTTCTTTACTGGTGATCGATCTACTTAGATTTTCCAGTTCTTCATGATTCAGCCTAGGAAGTTCATATGTTTCTAAGAACTTGTCTATTTCTTCTAGGTTATTGAGTTTGGTGGTATGTAATTCTTCATAGTATTCTTGGGTGATCCTTTGAGTTTCTGTGGTATCCCCCCTTTCATTTCTGATTTTATTTATTAGTGTCTTTTCTCTTTGTATCTTAGTGAATTTAGCCAAGGGTTTGCCAATTTTATTAATCTTTTCAAAGAACCAGCTCTTTGTTGCATTAATTTTTTCTATTGTCTTTTTGTTCTCTATTCCATTTAGTTCTGCTCTGATTTTTATTATGTCCTTTCTTCTGCTGACCTTGGGTTTCATTTGTTCTTCTTTTTCTAGTTCTTTAAGGTGTAACATGAGGTTATTTATCTGGGATTTTTCTTGTTTCTTGAGATAGGCCTGTAATGATATAGGCCTATCATTACATCAAATTTCCCTCTTAAAGCTGCTTTCACTGCATTCCAAAAATTTTGGTAGGATGTATTTTCATTGTCATTTGTTTCTATGTTTCTTTTGATCTCTCCTCTTATTTCTTCTTTGACCCAGTCATTCTTTAAAAGTATGTTGTTCAATCTTCACATATTTGTGGGTTTTTTCCTGCTTTCTTTTTGCAGTTGATATCCAATTTCAAAGCCTCCTGAACAGAGAATATGCTTGGTATGATTTCAATCTTCTTAAATTTGCTGACGCTAGCTCTATGTCCCAATATATGGTCTATCCTTGAGAATGTTCCATGTACACTAGAAAATATGTATAGTCTGATGTTCTAGGGTGAAGTGCTCTATCAATGTCAGTTATGTCCATTTCATCTAATGTGTCATTTAGGGCTGCTATTTCTTTCTTTATTTTGGTTTGGATGATCTATCCATAGCTGTCATTGATGTATTTAGGTCCCCTACTATAATTGTGTTTTGGTCAATTTTTCCCTTTAGTTCTGTTAGTAGTTGCTTGGTATATTTTGGTGCTCCCTAATTGGGGGCATAAATATTGATGACTGTTATGTCATCTTGTTTTATAGTCCCCTTTATCATTATGAAATGTCCATCTTTGTCTCTTGTTACCTTTTTTATTCTGAAGTCTATTTCATCTTATATCAGTATGGCTACACCTGATTTTCTCTGGATACCATTTGCTTGGAGTGTCAATTTGCACCCTTTCACTTTGAGTCTGTTTGTCCTTGTAGCTGAGATGTGTCTCTTGGAGACAGCATGTGGTTGGGTTTAGTTTTTGGATCCAATCTGGTACTCTGTGACTTTTATTGGTGAGTTCAGTCCATTTACATTCACTGTGATTATCAACATGTGAGGATTTTCTATCATTCTATCTTTAGTTTTATGGTAAGGCTGTGTGTCTTCATTGATTCTTTGCCTTTTTGTTGTCTATTATTTCTGTTGGTTTTATTCTATGATTTTTTCCTCTGTTTCTACTTTTATTATGTCATGTATTTCAGTTCTGGATTTGTTTTGAGAGTTACCATTAAGTTTATGTAAAAGAAAGTTTGATATTTAGAGCATTCTATTTTCTTCAGCATGATTACTTTCAGCATTCATATATTCCGATTTAGGCCTATGCTCTCACCCCTTTTATGTTTTGGTTGTCACAAATTATCCCTATTGATGCTGGTTGAATAGCCTCCTTCAGTATTTCTTGTAGTGCAGGTCATATGTTAGAAAATTCCCTCAGCTTCTGTATATCTGGAAAGGTCTTTATTCCTCCTTCATATCTAATGAATATTTTTGCTGGATATGTTATTCTTGGCTCATAATTTCTCTCTTTCAATAGTTTGAATATTTGGTTCCACTCCCTCCTGGCTTGTAGAGTTTCTGCTGAAAATGCTGATGATAATCTAATTGGCTTTCCTTTGTAGGTTACCGTCTTCTTTTCCCTGACTTCCTTGAGGATTCTTTCTTTGTCATTGATTTTTGACAGCTTCAATACAATGTACCTTGGAGAAGGCCTGTTGGGGTTGAAGTAATTAGGTGTTCTATTTGCTTCTTGGATTCGAGGATCTAGTTCTTTCCACAAGTTTGGGAAGTTGTCATCGACTAATTGTTTGAATATACTCTCTGTTCCGTTGTCTCTTTCTTCTCCTTCTGGAATTCCCATTATTCTTATATTGCTCTTTCTGATGGAGTCAGAAAGTTCTTATAGAGTTCTTTCATTTCTTTTAAATCTCAAGTCTCTTTCTTCTTCCATCTGTGTCATTTCCAGATTTCTGTCTTCCATGTCACTGATTCTTTCCTCCATCTGGTCAACTCAAATATATAAGCTGGCTATTTCATTCTTCATTTCTTTTATTGAGTTCTTAATCTCCAGAGATTCTATTTGGTTCTTTTTAAAACTTTCAATCTCTTGAGTAAAATATTCATTTTGTTCTTTGATTGTGTTTCTGAGTTCATTTAACTGCCTGTCTGTGTTCTTGCAGCTCGTTGAATTTTTTCAGAACTGCAATCTTCAATTCTCTGTCATTTAAGTCACATATTTCCGTGTCTTTAAGTTCATTTCTTGGAGACTTTTTATTTTCTTTCTGAGCTGTCTTGGGCCTTGGTTGTTCATGGCAATTAATGATTTATTATTGCTCTTCCTAGACATCTACAGGTGTGTGTTCTGCAACAAGTTGATAGAAAGAGATCTTTCTTTTGTTGGTGTTGGTAGAATGTTTTATTTTCTCTCTGACTGCAGCCTTTTACTCTCTCTCACACTGTAGTGTTGTTTTCTCTGCACTATTCCGGCTTCTGACACAATGGGGGGATTCCCTGGAAGGCAGGTTTCTCCTCTGTGAACAGATCGCCTGGGTCAGTGTGGACTGCTTCCTTGTGGGGATGTGGAGAGCTTCTGAAGTTCCAAAGCTCTTCCTGCACCAGATTCAGAGCCCATGTGTTTCAGCAGCTCTGTTTACTCTTGCAGGGATCTGCCCAGATTGGTGGGGATAGGGGCTGGGTCAGCTGTGAGAGGTGCCCCAGAGCAATGGTGGCGACCATTACCACAGCCAGTCCTGCTTCCACAGCTCCTTCCCCTTTGATGGAACTAATTGGGCTGCGAGTCCATATCTGCAGACCACAGTTCTCAGAACTGCAAGTATTCTGTTGTTTTAATCTGACACTGCTACTGTTCTGCTTTTAGCACTGGACAGATGGGGGCGGGGCAAGCTCTGGGAGGGTCGGGATGGGTGGCGGTTAGTCTCAGTGCCTAAGGCTTCAATTCTTTGCTCGTCAGTGAGAGCTTATACCACCGCGTTCAGTCTTCTTCCCTCAGTCTTTGCTCCGAGGTCTCTGCCGTGAGCGTTGGGTTCAGCCGTGTTATATGCTGTCCTCTCAGCCCTGTGGGCCATAAGTGGAGCCTTAGCAGTCTGAGTTCTTCCATCTCCTGCAGTTGTGGTAGTTCCGGGATGCAGCGAGCTCGGAGCACTGAGCTAGGTCTGCGTCCTGCACCCACGGGGCCCCATCTCCACACTTCTCCTTTCCCTCCTCCCCCACTTGCACTATTTGCCCACCTTTAGATGATTTCAGTTGTGTACCTTTTAGTCCTGCCTGTCTACTGTGCGCGGAGTCCTTTGTGGAGTAATAGTTGTTCAATTTGTTGTAAATTCTAGGGGTGATTTCAAGAGGCTCACCTCATGCCGCCATTTGTATGACATCACTCCAAATAAATTAATTTAAAGTTGGGTCAATTTTTGAATTAGTAAGATAATGTAAAATATCATCATTTGTGATCAGTGTCTGAACTAAATCAATATCATTTTGAATTTGACATAAATGAAGTAAACAAATTGACCTTGTCATGAACAATCATTAAGAGTCATTTGACAAAAATCACATTAAATGGAGGAAAGATTAAAGAAAACCTATGTACATGTGAAAATGTTTCCATAGTTAGATCTCTGCTAAAGCAGTGCTAAAGGTAATGTGAATGGGGCTTAATGTAAACATATTATCAACAGTTGGCCATTTCCCAGCAATTTGGGTTGCTGACTAGAATGAATCTTTAGTCAGCAACCCAACTGCAAAACTTCAGCCTAAGAATTAAGAGAGATAAACTGGAAAAGACTAATAAGAATATACCTCAAAAATTATATATTACAGGCTGAGAGAGCATAATGGATGAAAGGCTTTTGGTTTACTCCTTTTGAAGTACTATTTAAAAGGGGACATACCTGTCTTGATCATGTCAAGGTGTCATATAGTTATGTTGTAGATGAAACATGTTAGTTTTGGGAAAGATGTAGCACAAAAGGAAGAAAATTCTCCATTTCTTTTTCGATGATTCCAGGATCACACAGAAGTGACACGTCTGGCATTCTCTGTGTTTCTCTGGAATTCTGGAAATAATCTTAAGCATATACCATTACTCTCTGTTTTTCCTGTTAAGATTGTGATATGATCTATGTTACGTTTAAATCCGTCATTTCCTTTAAGGTTTTGATATTCCATTATTTGCTGTTTCTTATGCTAAACTCTCTAAATTGTGCCTTAGCATTCTCACATTTGCTGAAACTTGTTGCACACAATGCCTTAAATACTATTATTGATTTTGCCTGGGAAAAAAGAGCCAACATTACATGGCATATCATGGGGCACAGATGATTGTATAGGGAATGGGAATTCAATAAGGTGAATGTCTGTTGATTTCTTCATTCAACCATTTATGCATCTACTTTCTTTTCTGCCACTTCGTTTAATAAGAGTAATACCTTTTTTTAGACTCCTTCAAAATACTGCAGGTAGGGCAGGGAGGAAGATGGTAAACTGGCTTGTAAATTTGTAGATTGTGACTTGAGCTCTTCTTCCAGTACACAGAATGCAGGTGTCATGAATCAACGTGAACATATTCTTAATAGGTACACAATCAAGCAAGCAATTGCTGAGTTTACTTAATGGATGGGATGTTGCTGAAATAGTGTAACAAAGCCTTCCCAAACAATGGCCAGAATCTTATTTCTTACTTAATCCAGATTGACAGATAGTATTACTGATGAAACATAGGGGCTTAAACTCACCACAGCAGTTCACAGGACTTCGTGGCATGTCACTGCCTTGTTCTGTGTGATGCCCAGCCCATTTCTGGTGCTCACTGAGTGTTAAATAATCCTATACTGTCAAGTACTTCTTATTTTTCACTGGGAACATCTATAATTCCCTGCTTCATGTACTTTCTAATTCTTCATGTTCAATGATGGGAATGAAAATTAATTACTCTGGGAATGTGAATGTCGCCTTGACAAATCATTCCTGCTCTGTTAAATAATGTTTTCATTGGTGAAACCAGGAGTTCCCTGTTCTCTGTTCACTTTTTTTGGTCCCTAGTCCTCTTCCTTCTGCCTTAAGATCCTTTTAGAAATGCCAACACTGAACAAGAGTAATTGCCTCTTACTTTAGGTCTGGGATTTAGATGCGATTTATTTTAGAACCTTCCTAAGTGTATCATTTAGGTCTACTTGAAATTCCCAATTTTCTATTTCTGTAGCTCAGCCAAAGATGTCATTTTGATTTCTGAGTTGCACATTCCTGGGAGCATGGGTCTCATTTGTCTAAAAAAGAGAGATGTAAGCTCATTTGAAGTTTCAGTTGACTTATGGTTCTGTTTTTGACCTTTGCTACTAATAGCTGGCAGAGAATAAAACCAGACACGTCAATCATTGTCTAGATTTTATAAACTATTGACTGTTTCTTGAAGGGTTGTAATGCTTATTTTATTGGCCTGTTGTGCCATAGGAGGGGATTTATAGAGTGTCAAAAAAATACAAACCATGACTAGCTAGCATCATTCACATATGCTGGTAATAAAGTCATTGCAATCAACAACTATCAATTAAATATAAATGATCAGAAATCACACCAAGGAGAGAATCAAAAGCATTTTAATCCCTAGACGTCTTTTGGCATTGTCATATTTAATGCTCTATAAAGAGTTGAATTATGTAGTTTTTCTGATTTTTATTAAGCTGAACACTTCCTCTTAATGGTTTGGTTCAAATTTCATAACTTCGAAAGGAAGACTCTGTAAGTCACTACTCATTTGTGCTGTTATCCAGGGCCTGCCTCTTTCCCACTTTCCTCCCCTCATGTCTTGAAGATTTGCAGCTCTTAGCCAATTGCCCTCTCTTTTACACAATCCCTGCATAATTACTGGTGATTTCTTATCCTCTGTCCTCTCAGTTTCTTGAACTTCTCTCTTCCAATCATTTTGTCCTACATCCTGCCTTAGATACTCTGGTCCATACCCTAGACCAGCTGTTCCCAAAGTGAGGTCCAATATACCCTGAGACCTTATACTTATAGGGGACCCATGGATTAAAAACCATTTCTGTAGTATTGTTAAGGTGTTACTAACCTTTTTCACTCTCATTTTTTTCATGAGTTTACAATGTTTTCCAGAGGCTACATGACATGTAATGTCAGATTGAATGTAGAGGCAGATAAGAGAATCCAGCTGTCGTCCATTTAGCAAGACAGTAAATAGATGTACAAAAAATGTGAAATAGTGTCACTTATCATTAATTAGTTTTTATTTTGGAAAATATTTATTATAAAATATGCTAACATCTAATGGGTTTATTATTATTTTAATTGAATTAAACAAACATATATTTTTAAGTTTATTGGGGTGACAATTGTTAGTAAAGTTACATAGGTTTCAAGTGTACAATTCTGTATTACATCATCTATATATCACATTGTGTGTTCACCACCCAGAGTCAGTTCTCCTTCCATCACCATATATTTGATTCCCCTTACCCTCATCTCCCACCCCCCACCCCCCGTACCCTCTGCTAACCACTATACTATTGCCTGTGTCTATGAGTTTCTGTTTCTCATTTGTTTGTCTTGTTCTTTTGTTGTTTTTGGTTTATATACCACATATCAGTGAAATCACATAGTTCTCTGCTTTTTCTCTCTGACTTATTTCACTTAGCATTACACTCTCAAGATCCATCTATGTTGTCACAAATGTTCCTATATCATCGTTTCTTACCGCCAAATAGTATTCCATGGTGTATATATACCACAGCTTTATCCATTCATCTATCGAAGGACATTTTGGTTGTTTCCATGTCTTGGCCACCATAAACAAAGTTGCAATGAACTTTGGAGCACACGTGTCTTTAAGTATAAATGTTTTCAGATTTTTTGGGTAGACACCCAGGAGAGGGATTGCTGGGTCATATGGCAATTCTATTCGTAATTTTTTGAGGAACCTCCACACTGCCTTCCATAACGGCTGCACCAGTCTGCTTTCCCACCAACAGTGTATGAGGGTTCCTTTTTCTCCACAGCCTCTCCAACACTTGTTACTGTTTGTCTTGTTGATGATAGCCATTCTGACTGGGGTGAGGTGATATCTCATTGTGGTTTTGATTTGCATTTCTCTGATGATTAGTGATGTTGAGCATTTTTTCATATGTCTATTTGCCATTTGTATGTCCTCTTTGGAGAAATGTCTCTCCAGGTCCTTTGCCCATTTTTCAATTGGGTTGTTTTTTTTTTTTTTTTTTTTTTTGAGTTGTGTGAGTTCCTTATATATTTTGGATATTAGCCCCTTATCAGAGGCACTGTTTGCAAAAATCTTCTCCCATTCAGTTGGTTGCCTCTTTATTTTGTCAATGGTTTCTTTTGCTGTGCAGAAGCTTTTAAGTTTGATATAGTCCCATTTGTTTATTTTAGCTTTTACTTCCATTGCCTTTGGAGTCAAATTCATAAAATGCTCTTTGAACCCAAGGTCCATAAGTTTAGTACCTATGTTTTCTTCTATGCAGTGTATTGTTTCAGGTCTTAAGATTAAGTCTTTGATCCATTTTGAATTAATTTTGGTACACGGTGACAGATAGCAGTCCAGTTTCATTCTTTTGCATGTGGCTTTCCAATTCTGCCAGCACCATTTATTTAAGAGGCTGTCTTTCCTCCATTGTATTTTTTTAGCTTCTTTGTCAAAAATTATCTGTCCATATTTATGTGGTTTGATTTCTGGGTTCTCAATTCTATTCCATTGGTCTATGTGTCTGTTTTTCTGCCAATATCATGCTGTTTTGATTATTGTAGCCCTGTAGTACAAGCTAAAGTCAGGGAGTGTGATACCTCCAGCATTGTTCTTTTTTCTTAAAATTGCTTTGGCTATTCGGGGTCTTTTGTGGTTCCAAACAAATCTGATGTTTATTTTTGTTCTATTTCTTTAAAAAATGCAATTGGGATTTTGATGGGGATTGCATCAAATCTTTGAGTGCTTTGGGTAATACAGCCCTTTTAACTATGTTGATTCTTCCAATCCATGAGCACGGAATGTCTTTCCATTTCCTTGTGTCTTCTTCAATTTCTTTTAAAAATGTCTTATAGTTTTCAGCATATAGGTCTTTCACATCTTTGGTTAAGTTTGTTGCTAGGTATTTTATTCTTTTTACTGAAATTGAAAAAGGAATTCTTTTTTTTTTGTTTGTTTCTTTTTCTGAAATTTCATTGTTAGTGTATGGGAATGCAATGGACTTTTGTATGTTGATTTTGTAGCCGGCAACTTTACTGTATTCGTTGATGTTTCTAACAGGTTTTTGGTGGAGAGTTTAGGATTTTCTATATATAGCATCATGTCATCGGTAAAGAGTGACAATTTAAATTCTTCATTCCCAATTTGGATGCCTTTTATTTCTTTCTCTTACCTGATTACTCTGGCGAGGACTTCCAACACTATGTTGAAAAGCAGAGGTGATAGGGGACAGCCCTGTCATGTTCCTGAACATAGAGCAAAGGGCTTCAGTTTTTCACCGCTAATTATGAGATTAGCTGAGGGTTTGTCATATATGGCCTTTATTATGTTAAGATATTTTCCTTCTATACCTATTTTATTAAGTGTTTTAATCATAAATGGATGTTGTATCTTGTCAAATGCTTTTTCTGCATCAATTGATATAATCATATGATTTTTGTTCTTTATTTTGTTTATGTGATGTATCACATTGATGGATTTGCAGATGTTGAAACATCCTTGTGCCCCGGGGATGAACCCCACTTGGTCGTGATGAATAATCTTTTTAATGCATTGTTGCATTCGATTTGCTAGAATTTTGTTTAGGATTTTTGCATCTGCATTCATCAGAAATATTGGTCTGTAGTTTTCTTTTTTTTGTGTTGTCCTTACCAGGTTTTGGTCAGGGTGATGTTGGCCTCATAAAATGAGTTGAGGAGTACTCTCTTTTTCAAATTTTTGGAAGAGTTTGAGTAGGATTGGTATTATAATCTCTTTGAATGTTTGGTATAATTCACTAGTGAAGCCAACTGGTCCTGGACTTTTGCTTTTGGGAAGGTTTTGGATGACTGATTCAATTTCGTTACTGGTGATCTATCAGTTTAGATTTTCAATTCTTCATGGTTCAGCCTAGGAACGCTATATATTTCTAAGAACTTGTCCATTTCTTCTAGGTTGTTGAATTTGGTGGTATATAGTCCTTCATCGTATTCTTGGATGATCCTTTGTATTTCTGTGGCATCCGTGATAACTTCCCCTTTTTCATTTCTGATTTTGTTAATTAGTGTCTTCTTTCTTTTTATCTTAATGAGTCTAGCCAAGGGTTTGTCAATTTTGCTAATCTTTTCAAAGAACCAGCTCTTTGTCACATTAATTTTTTCTATTGTCTTTTTGTTCTCTATTTCATTTAGTTCTGCTCTGATTTTTATTACTTCCTTTCTTCTACTGACGTTGGGTTTCACTTGTTCTTCAAGGTGTAATGTGAGGTTATTTCTTTGGGATTTTTCTTGTTTCTTGAGATAGGCCTGTAGTGATATAAATTTCCCTCTTAAAACTGCTTTTGCTGCATCCCCAAAATTTTAGTAGGATGTATTTTCATTCTCATTTGTTTCTATGTATCTTTTGATCTCTCCTCTAATTTCTTTTTTGACTCAGTTGTTCTTTAAAAGTATATTGTTTAATCTCCATGTATTGGTGGTTTTTCCTGCTTTCTTTTTGCAGTTGATATCCAATTTCAAAGCCTTGTGATCAGAGAATATGCTTGGTATGATTTCAATCTTAAATTTGGTGATGCTGATTTTATGTCCGAATATATGGTCTATCCTTGAGAATGTTCTATGTACAGTAGAAAAAAATGTATAGTCTGATGTTTTAGGATGAAGTGCTCTATAAATGTCAGTTGTGTCCATTTCATCTAATGTGTCATTTAGGGCTGCTCTTTCATTATTTATTTTCTGTTTGGATGATCTATCTATCCATAGCTGTCAATTATGTAATTAGTTCCCCTGGTATAACTGTGTTTTAGTCAATTTCTCCCTTTAGTTCTGTTGGTAGTTGCTTGGTATATTTCGGTGCTCCTTGATTGGGGGCATAAATATTGATGACTGTATGTCTTCTTGTTTTATAGTCCCCTTTGTCATTATGAAATGTCCATCTTTGTCTCTTGTTACCTTTTTCACCCTGAAGTCTGTTTCATCTAATATCAGTATGGCTACACCTGATTTTCTCTGGATACCATTTGCTTGGAGTGTCAATTTCTACCCTTTCACTTTGAGTCTATGCTTGACCTTGTAGCTGAGATGTGTCTCTTGGAGACAACAAACATATGTTTGGGTAGGTTTTGAATCCAAGCTGCTACTCTGTGCCTTTTTTTGGTGTGTTCAGTCCATGTACATTTAGGGTGATTATTGATATGTGAGGATTTCTTGTCATTCTATCTTTAGTTTTCTGGTAAGACTGTGTCTCCATTGTTTCTTTGCCTTTTTGTTGTCTGTTATTTCTGTGTGGTGGTATTCTATGATGTTTCCCTCTCTTTATTCTTTTATTACTATATGTATAATATATATATATATATATATATATATATATATATATATATACACACACACATATACACATATATATATACTGTAATTATATATATATATATATATATATATATCAATTCTAGATTTGTTTTGAGTGGTTACCCTTAAGTTTATGTAAAAGAAAGTTTGATATTTAGAGTATTCCATTTTCTTCAGAATGCCTACTTTTCCCATTCCCATTTTCCGGTTCAGGCCTTTACTCTCCCCCTTTTTATGTTTTGGTTGCCAAAAATTGTCCCTGTTGATGGTGGTGGTTGAATAGCCTCCTTTAGTATTTCCTGTAGTGCAGGTCGTGTATTAGAAAATTCCCTCAGCTTCTGTATGTCTGCAAAGGTCTTTATTCCTCCTTATATCTAAAAGATATCTTTGCTGGATATGTTATTCTTGGCTCATAATGTCTTTCTTTCAATAGTTTGAATATTTGGTTCCATTCCCTCCTGGCTTGTAGAGTTTCTGCTGAAAAATCTGATTATAATCTAGTGGGATTTCCTTTGTAGGTTTCTGTCTTCTTTTCCCTGGCTGCCATGAGGATTATTTCTTTGTCATTGATTTTTAACAGCTTCAATACAATGTGCCTTGGATAAGGCCTTTTGGGATTGAGGTAATTAGGTGTTCTATTTGCTTCTTGGATTCGAGGATCCAGTTCTTTCCACAAGTTTGGGAAGTTGTCATTGACTATTTGTTTGAATATTCTCTCTGTTCCCTTCTCTCTTTCTTCTCCTTCTGGTATGTCCATTATTCTTATATTGCTCTTTCTGATGGAGTCAGCAAGTTCTTGTAGAGTTCTTTCATTTCTTTAAAGTCTCAAGTCTCTTTCTTCTTCCATCTGTGTCATTTCCAGGTTTCTATCTTCGATGTCACTGATTTTTACGTCTGGTCAACTCTATTACCTAAGTTGGCCATTTCATTCTGAATTTCTTCTATTGAGTTTTTAATCTCCAGAAATTCTATTTGGTTCTTTTTAAAAATTTCAATCTTTTTGGTAAAATGTTCATGTTGTTCTTTGATTGTGTTTCTGAGTTCATTAAACTGCCTTTCTGTGTTTTCTTGCATCTTGTTGAGTTTTTTCAGAACTGTAATCTTGAATTCTCTGTCATTTAAGTCACATATTTCCATATCTTTAAGTTCCTTTTCTGGAGACTTTTCACTTTCTTTCTGAGCTGTCTTGTTGCCTTGGTTATTCATGGCAATTAATGATTTATTATTTCTCTTTCTAGACATCTACAGGAGTGGGTTCTGCAACAGGTTGATCTGAAGAGGTCTTTCTTTTGTTTCCCAGTACTTGTTGGTAGAATGTTTTATTTTCTGTCCAACTGCAGCCTTTTTTTCTCTCTCACACTGTAGTGCTATGTTTTCTGTGCACCATTACAGCTTCTCACACAATGGGGGGATTCCCTGGGAGATGGGCTTCTCCTCTGTTAACAGTTTTCCTGGGTCACAGGGCACAGTGTCCGTGTGGGGATGCAGAGAGCTTTTGAAGTTCCAAAGCTCTTCCTGGACCAGATTCAGAGCCTGTATGTTTTAGCAGTTATGTTTACTCCTGCAGGGATCCACCCAGGTAGGTGGGGACAGGGGCAGGTTTAGTTGTCAGAAGTGGCCCAGAGCAATGGCGGCGACCACCACCATAGCCAGTCCTGCTTCCACAGCTCCCTCCCCTTTGCCAGAACTAGTTGGGCTGCAAATCTGTGTCTGCAGACCACAGTTCTCAGAACTGCAAATATTCTGTTCTTTTGATCTGACACCGCTACTTCTAGCACTGGGCAGGTGGGGGTGGGGAGAGCTCTGGGAGGGGAGGGAGGGGAGGGAGGGGGCGGCTAGTCTGAGTGCCTAAGTCTTCCATTCTCTGCTCCGCATTGAGGGCTTAAACCACTGTCTTCAGCCTTCTTCCCTCAGTCTTTTCTCCAAGGTCTCTGCTGTGAGCGTTGGGTTCAGTCATGTTATATGCTGTCCCCTCAGCCCTGTGGGCCATAAACAGAGCCCTAGCAGTCCGAGTTCTTCCCTCTCCCACAGTTGTCGTGGTTCCAGGATGCAGCAAGCTTGGAGCACTGACCTAGGTTTGGGTCCTGCGCCCGCGTGGCTCCATCACCACACTTCTCCCTTCCCTCCTCCCCTGCTGGTGCATTTTGCCCACCTTAGGTGAAGTCAGTGTGGGCCTCTTCATCTTGCCTGTCTGCTGTGCAGGGAGTTCTTTGTGGAGTTATAGTTGTTCCATTTATTGTAAATTCCAGGGGAGATTTATAGAGGCTCACCTCATGCTGCCATTTTGATGAGAATCTAAATAAATGTTTTTTTAAATTCTTGTTTTAATTTATAATACAGTTAATATGAATAGATATAATCTACATAAAAATATTTTTGCCATCAATCATTTTTAAGATCATAAAGGGGTCCAGAAACCAAAAAGTTGACAACTGTTGCCATTGACCAAATTTCTCACACGGTCTGGAAAGACGAAATTTCGTGTTTATATTGTTGTTTTGTAACATTTAATTCACCATAGACTGATGCTTTTGGAAAATTAAATACAAATAAATAAGAAATGTAGATATGAAAAATACAAGGCCACTGATCGAATGCTTGGATATCATGGCACTGTCAAACTGCTGTCAGATTTTCTACTTGTTCATTCCCAATTTCTGCAGTTACTTCCTTGAGAACTCACGTGAAGTTCACAGAAAGGCTTTGATCTGCAACCATGCTTTGAGCAGCACTGCTCTAGAGCTTGTCACCAGGAACGCCATTCTTCCATAGAAGCAACATCCCCTGCTCTGACCATAAACTTCTGTCGAAAGTAAAATAGTTCACTCTCTCTAGTACCTCAACTCCCCAAATCCTTTGATTCCCACCAAGACCTTCAATCTGTTTCCTTAACACCTTTACTTTTCCTCAATGCCCTCAATTTCTTATTTCTCACTTAAATTTTATAGTCAATTACAATAAATACTACTTTGCAACACTCTCCAATCCCTTGCTCATTTCTTTCTTCCTTATACGCACTTTAATGACTTACAAGTCTGTTTAAATCCAACTCTACACATATACCATTCCTGCTTCCATGCAGATGATTGTTGCTGGGGAAAAAGCCATAGCCATGCCAATAAGTCTTACTGTGTATTCATGATAGTAACTTCAAGTGGGCCTGTAATTCTGCCTATAGCAACCAATTTTGTCCAAACAACTTCAAAGTCTCAGTAGTGAATGCAATGAAAGGTTTGTTTCTCATTTAGTTTAAATACATGCGTGGGTCAGATGTGACTCTTTACTCTGGGACTAAGCTAATGGAACAGCTCATTCCTAGGGTACTGAAGTGCTCATGGAAGAAGGAAAGAAGAGATGGTAGAACCACATGATGTTTCTTAACACTTCTCTTCTGAAATAATACACACCACTTCCACTTATATTTCATAGGCTGAAAAAAGTCATTTGGCCAAGCTTAACATCAATGGGGTGGGGATTGTAGTTTTTCTGCAAGGACAAGCATGGTAAGGAGGAACTAGTACTAGGAAAGTGAAGTAAATCTTTTTACATTAATACAACCTGCCACGCTATTCAGTATTATAGCTTCTCATCCAATCACTCTTTCATTCTCACAGATGAGTATTTAATTTTTAGCCACTCCCTAAAACCTCCAGTGCCTTTTCTCCCAGACTTTCTCCCTGATGATGACTGCTTCCCATTTCACTGAAAAAAATAACAATCAGGAGAGAAATTCTACATGACTTCACGTGTTCACCTCCCTGCATATGTGACATGCTACCTTCCCTGGGATTAATATCTCATACTTCTACTAGGGCTAACCCTTCATTTGTCTACTAAATCTGCATTGTCTATGCAGGATTATTCCCATCAGAATGCCAATGTCAATATTTTTCTGCTCTTAAAAAATGAAACAAAAATAACGCTTTCCTGACCTCATTACCCTTCATGATACTTCTCTATTTCTATTTCTCATTTTTGAAAGCTGTTTATGCATGCTACCACTATATTCTCTTTTTAAAAATAGTTTTCTTATTTTTTAATTATAGTTGACATACAATATTATATTAGTCTCAGGTGTACAACATAATGATTAAACATTTATATAACTTACAAAGTGATCACTCCAATAAATCTACTACCCATCTGACACCATACATAGTTACATCAATATTATTGACTATATTTCTTATTCTCTACTTTATATCCCTATGACTATTTTGTAAACTACCAATTTGTACTTCTTAATCCGTTCCGCTTTTTCACCTACCCCCGCAACTCCCCTCCCATCTGGCAACTCTCAAAATGTTCTTTGTGTCTATGAGTTTATTTCTGTTTTGCTTGTGCATTTATTTTGTTCTTTAGATTCCACACATAAGTGACATCATATGGTATTTGTCTTTCTCTGTCTGACTTATTTCACTTAGCATAATACCCCTAGGTCCATCCATGTCATTGCAGATGAGAATATTTCATTAAATTTTCTTTCAAATTACTTGGAAAATGCTACATTTTTAAAATATTTAATTTATGAGTCCCAACCCCACAGAAAGAGACACAGGGAAGAAGGCCAGGGGGACACAGAAGCAAATATTGGAGTGATATATCTACAAGCCAAAGAATGTCAAGAATTGCTACTAGCTACCAGAAGGTGGAAGAGGGGAGGAAGGATTCTCCCATGCAACCTTTGGAGGGTGTGTGGTTCTGCTGACATCTTGATTTTGGGCTCCAGAATTGTGAAAGAGTATATTTCTGTTTTAAGCCACCAACTTTGTGGTAATTTGTTATGACAGCCCTAGGGAGCAAATACAGGTCCCATTGTCCACTCTTCTGCTCTGTAACTGTTTCACTCTTTCTAGAGGATACTTAAATAGTATACCTGAAACCTGCACAGCTGAATATAAACTGAGTGAAGAATGCCAACCCATGTGTTAAGTATAAGTATGTAAATATTAGAGAAGTCTTGGTATTGTCCTCACACCCTAAGTGGATTATTTCTCACAACACTTGGTGTGCATGTACCCCACTTTGGAGACTACCAAGGAGAGACATTTTGTATTTCAAATGTAAAGGAGGCATACATTAGGGTAAATGGGGTAAAATATATGGTGATGGAAGGAGAACTGACTCTGGGTGAATTTGTACTTCTTAAATCCTTCCTCTTTTTCACCCACCCTCCATCCCTTTTCCCATCTGGCAACCCTCAAAATGTTCTCTGTATGTATGAGTTTGTTTGTTTTGTTTGTGCACTTATTTTGTTTTTTAGATTCCACATATAAGTAAAATCATATGGTATTTGTCTTTTTCTGTCTGACTTACTCCACTCAGCACAATACCCTTTAGGTCCACCCATATTGTTGCAGATGGCAAGATTTCATTCTTTTCATGGCTGGGTAATATTTCATTGTATATATGTACCGCCTCTTTTTTATACATTCATCCATTGATGGACACCCAGGTTCCTCTATATCTTGGCTACTGTAAATAATGCTGTAATGAACATATAGATGCACACAACCCCTTGAAGTAATGCTTTGGTTTTTTTCAGATAAATACCCAGAAGTGGGATTACTGGGTCCTTCTTTGTCCCATGTTATATACAAACTTTGTTTTAAAGTCTATTTTGTCTGGAATAAGTATTACTACCCAAGTTGTTTTCTTTTTTTTTCTATTTGTTTGTTTGTATTTTTTCCATTTCCATTTTTCATGAAATATCTTTTTCCAACCCTTTTCTTTCAGTCTGTGTGTGTGTGTTTTAATTAGAGTCTCCGTAGTCACCGTATGTAAGGATCTTGGTTTCTTATCCATTCAGCCACCCCATGTCTTTTGATTGGAGTGTTTAATCCATTTACATTTAAAGTAATTTTTGATAGATATGTAGTTATTGCTATTTTATTATTTGTGTTTTTTTTATCTTTTATTTCATCTTAAAGAAGTCCCTCTAACATAACATTTCTTATAATACTGGTTGGTGGTGATGAACTCCTTCAGGTTTTTCTTGTCTGGGAAGCTCTTTATCTGTCCTTCGATTCTAAATGGTACCTTTGCTGGTTAGAGTAATCTTGGTTGTAGGTCCTTGCTTTCTATCACTTTAAATATTTTGTGCCATCTCCATGTGTACGTTTTTAAACTGGGATCATTATGTATACAGTTTTTATTTTCAGCTGTTCACTTATCATTTTACTGTGTGAATATTAATATGATTGGAAACTATGGTGCTATATGTTGAATAATGTCCCACCAAAATTCACATGTTTAAGTCTTAACTCCCAGTATTTCATAACCTGAACTTATTTGGAAATTGGGTCCTTGCAGATGTATATTTAAGATGAAGTTGCACTGGAGCAAGATGGACCCACAATCAAAAATGACTGGTTCCCTTACAAAAAAAAAAAAAAAAAAAAGGGAAATTAGATACAGACACTCACACAGGGAGAATGCCATTTGAAGGTGAAAACAGAGATTGGGATGAAGCATCTACAAGCCAACGAATGCCAAAGATTTCCAGCAAACCACCAGAAACTAGGGGAGAAGTATGGAACATATTTTCCCTCGTTGCCTCAGAAGGAACTAGCTTTGCCAGCACTTAGATTTCAGACTTCTAGCCTCGAGCACTCTCAGGTAACAAATTTCTGTGTAAGCCATTCAGTTTGTGGAACTATGTTATGACAGCTCGAGCAAACTAATACCTATGGTGTGGTGGTGATGTGTGTGGATAATGGAGCCAGGAGTTTTGGGTCTAAATCTCAGCTTTACCTTTGACAGGCTGTGTCATTATGGGCCTGCTAACCTTTCTATGTCTCAGTTTACTAACCTATAAAATGGAGAATGACAATAGATGAGACCTAAGAGTATAAGGATTAAGTGAGTCCACAGATGTGAAACACTTAAAAGTGATACTTGGCATGTAGTGACCATTGAGTTGTTCTTGTTTATTACTCTTCAAAACATTAGTAACTAGATATTACATCCTATGCGTTTACCTTAACTTATTCATTCTCTATTTTTAAAGATACTGTAAATACCGTTGTAATGAACACAGTTGTAAATAAATATTTTTTTCATTAGGCGAGATTCCTACATGTTCCATTCTTGAGTCAAATGGTATTAGTATTTTTAATTCTCTTGACTATATTCCTTCTCTGAACAGCTACGTTTTAAAGGGATCCCTTCATCCATTGTACCTTGACAATCATTAAGCATTGCGATTAACTAAATTTCTTTTGCTCATTTAATATTATTGTATTTGCTTCCTTTTTGTTACTTAGAACTTTTGTACTCCCCCTTTTGTTACTTATGGTAGTAAGATTGAATTAAATTTATTAAGTTTTGAATACTCACAGCTAAGTAATATGTATTTAGTTGATGAAAAAAAAAGCCTGGTTCTCATGGGAAATACACCAGAGCCTCTGTCTTTAGAGGGGAAACATTAAGCATCTTGAAGCCATTTGCTGCCACCTGCTCTTTTCCCCTATGAGTTATTGGACTTTATCAACTTTTTGCTAATAAAATTCACTTTTCAATTTTATCACTGTAGTGTTTCTCTGCACTCTAGATAAATTGCTAAAACAATCTATAAATATTTTGAAGTGACATGTCTTCCATTGACTGAGCAACAAAGGCCTGTGCTGAGTACAGCCTTACAGAGACTGAAAGAACACTGCATTTGTTCTATGGCATATGCTCGCATGTGATGTGTCATGGACTCTCATGCAAAATGAGATTGAAGAAAGGGTAGGGAGAGATGGGCAGGCTGGTGCTTTGATGCTGTCAGGCACTAAGGCATATTAATCAATGCCTCTGCGAATAACCACTCGCTTATCTCATAATATTGTGGCTTAAAATAAACAATCCCACAGACACTGTGTCTCAAAACAAAGCTTTGTCCTCAGTGCCATCTTGCTGGGTAAAATTTGTTATAAAAGTTGCTGACAATTGAGTGTCAAAAGGAGCCTCACTTATTTATTTTTACTCAGAAGTTTAAAAACATTAACTGAAGCAAACATCCAAGAAAAAATCCCTTGTAAAATTTAGTTACCTTATGTATAACATGCCTAGATTTAGGAGTTCTGATGCAGTTTTATTGGATCTTTTGGATCATATGAAAATTCTTTGGTATAGTTCAGTGATCAAATTCTGTTACCCCAGACTGAGAGCAATCTTTATACATGTATTGAATTAAAAAAAAAATTAATACTTTGTTTAGTCTCTTGAAAAATGATAAAATAGCAAAAACAAACAGGCAAGCCCCAAATCCTCACAGCTTATCTAGAAGCTGTAGTAGAAGGAGAAATGATTGCAGACAATTCCCAATTCTGTAGTTCAACTTACCGTTTTCTGGCTTTACAGTGGTGAGAAAGCAATATGCATTCAGTGGAAACTGTAATTCCAATTTTGAATTTTGATCCTTTCTGAACTAGCGACCTGTGGTACAGCACTTGCTCCTGATGCTGGGCAGTGGCAACGAGCTACAGCTCCCAGTCAGCCATGTGGTCACGAGGGTAATCAACCAATATTCTAGCGTGTGCTGCGTTGTCAGCAGTTTTGGGATATTGTGTTTTCACATCCCATCATGTCTACAAAACGCCCATCTGTGTCTCCTGCTTCTGGTGAGAAAAAGAGGGACACAGGTACTCTTGAGATGCAACTCAAGATAATTGCCCAGCTGTAGGCCAATAAGTGTTCTGAGCATGTTAGACTAGGCTAAGCTATAATGTTCAGTAGGTAAGATATAGTAAGTGTATTTTCAACTTACGGTATTTTCAACTTACGATGGGTTTATCAGGAGGTAAGTCCATAGGAAGTCAAGGAACATCTGTATGTGACATTCTGCAAAAAGGCAAGCAGAGAGGTTTGAGAAAGGAACATCTGAACTAAGTTTTAAACAGAAATAAAAACTATGTGTATGTAGAATCGGAAAAAGAAGAGAAATTCAATGAAATGACATGAGCAGAGGGACGGAAGGATGTCTTTCATGTCCTGGGCAGGGAACTGCATGCATTTTGGTAAATCTCAAGTGCAAGTAGGTAGGCAGAGGAGGCCAGAAAAGCATGCAGGGCTTCCATTCTCCTATTAGAAAGTTAGATTGCAACCACAGATAATGGAAACACATCTAGGATTTTTTTAAGCTGGGCAGTAACTTGATCAGCCGAGCCTAGAAAATCAACCACATAGTTCATGGGGCAGTGGTCTCTGTTGTAGGATCCACTGAGAAGGAAATACTGAAGTTTACATTTATACTTGTGATGTATCTTTAAAATAATAAAACTGTTAGATTGTGCTCAGTTTGATGGGATGCAGTGGAAAGAAACTTTATTCTTTCATTTTTTAAGCCAGTTTTTGGGCTGGTTTATTTCCTACTACTGATTAACATTTTGTGCAGGTCTCATTGATATTCTGATCACTTTTAGGGACAAGTACAGTATAATTTTAGGAGTTAAAAATGCCAAACTCTTGCAATAATCAAAATAATACCTTCATGTGAAGTTAATGCTTTCTTCTCCTGTAGAGGGGTCTTCTTCCTAACGGGAAGCTGGAGGGTAGAAGCTTCCTCTCTGTTCTGTCCTTGCTCTTCTCTTCCTTCTTCTCCTCTTCTTCACGCACAGGGACTAGGTCAAGATGAGAGCATGGGGAGTATATTTGTGATACGGCTTTGGGGCCCCCTGGGGTCACGCAGATGGACTCTTTCTGTCATGAGGTACTCCTGAGGTTTTCTTACAACTGTGACTCGTACCCCAGGAGAATACCTCTCTCTCTTCCTTCAGCAGGCATTTGCTATACTCTTCCTCAGCATTTCAGATTCCTAGAAATCCACCCTCTGTAGGATTACTTTAGCCCTTTTGGTTGGAGACCCTTTCAAGTTGTGTCTTCTGGTCTGTATGTATATTCACTTTCACCGCCATCATAAGTGAAAATGCAGGTCATTCTCTTCTCTCTAGCTCATTCTAACAATCCGTTTCCCTGTCTCTCTTTCTTTTTCTCTCTGTAACTTACACACACACACACATACACACACACACACACGCACACACACACACTTGTCTCTCCGTCTTTCCTCTTCTGTCTTGGGCTGATCTAACCTCAGCATCTCATAACAATTTTTAAGCTTCCTGAACTCCTAACACCTAAATTGCTTAATGCCTGTTTAGCTATCTTACTGGTATCCTTAAAGCATTTCTCAGTTGACTTGGGAAACAGGAAAGAGCTTCCCCTGGAAGGTGGGAGTGCTCCACAGCCTTTCTGTATGTGGAAGTGGGTAATCGCTAATTCGTGAAGAATGGGTTTCACTGTCTCTCAGCACATTTTTATAAGTGATTTAGCAGCTTTCTGTAGGATCTTGGTATGAGTTTCTTTTTGAAATGGTTCTCAACCTTTGGAGCTAAGAAGCAATAGTGAGAATCACATTTATCATCCTGTTAAACTAAGAATTAAATTAAGATGCAGAAATATTTGATATATGTATGAGAATCCTAAACATATTCATATAAATATTTCTTTCTATTTATTTGAGATTCATTCTCAAACTAAAAGGCTTGATCAAGAATTGTCAGCATGGCACTCATATAAAGAACACTTTGGACGTGTGTGAGACAGAATATGGAAAACTGTTATACTGGCAGGTGGGACATGTTGAGGACCTAAACCAAGAGAGCAAAAATGCTAGTGAAGAGGAAGAAACAACAGAACGTCCTGGATTTAGAGATTTATAAGATGCTATTATGAACTGAATTGTGTCCCTCCATCCCAATTTATATGTTGAAGCTCTGACCCTTAGTACCTCAAAATGTGACTGTATTTGGAGATGGGGTCTTTAAAGAGGTGATTGGGTTAAAATGGAGCCACTATAGTGGGCTCTAATCCAATCTGACTGGTGTTCCTATGAGAAGAGGAGACCAGGACAAACAAGAGACACCAGGGAGGCACATGCACAGAGAAAACGCCACATAAGCACAAGCAAGAAGGCAGCCATCTGCAGCCAAGACATCTCAGGAGAAATCAGTCTTGCTGACAACTTGATCTTGGACTTCTAAAATAAATTTCTCTGGTTTAATCCACTCAGTCTGTAGCATTTTTGTCATGGAAGTCCTAGCAAACAAACACAGATGCCAAATGTGGGAGAATAAAGACGGGGCTAAGACCTTGATTCACCAAGGTAAGAATTTTGTAGTGGGATCAGTTGTGTGACAGACTTGAGAGGAGGATTCTTCCATTTTCCTTTCTCTCCTTAATTTCTTGTATATCATTCACTTAACAACCAAGAGTTCAACTAAATGAATAACACACTGTTGTATGTTGATGAAAGATAAGGTAGAGGGATTAAACATAGTGGTTCAAAGCAATGGTCTTTGAGTCAGAAAAATGTGTGTTCAAATCCCAGCTATGCCATGTAACCAGTCTTGTGAACTGACTGATTCAGATCAGTTTGGTCACTTGCACTTCTTTGGTAAATGTTTAGTACCCTCCATTATGCTACTTAACAAATGCTCTGGTTTGTTCAAAGATGAACAAAGAATTTAGAGCGTCAGCCCCTGGATTGCAGCTTTTGATTAGTCTTTCAAAGTGCTGACTAACCCTGGAGTGTTTTCCCTGGAGGGCATTAGGTACTTCAGATGTTACTAACCACTCGAGGGAATAAAATAAAACCATATATCAAAGGTATATGTCGCGCTGTTCATGCTGAAGAATTTTATGATAAATGGGAGCTAATATAAAACTCTCTAAGTTCACTTGCCCTTCTGTAAAATGGAGTAATTTCACCAACAACATGTGCATAATGCAAGGATTAGTAAATCATCTATGCAAAGCATTGAGCTTCATAGCTGGCATATAATAGGGCTTATATTTACCACAAGATGACATGAATTAAATGGCTCTACAAATAGCCTCCATTTTGTTGCTAAGCCAATAACTAGTAAATCTGATCTAGGAACTTACTGATCAATAGCAACAATGTGGGACTCTACAGATCATATCAATTAACTGGTGACATGAAACTGTCAGTTGCTCTGGTCTTGCCAGAGATGGCGGCTTGCCACATAGATTCTTTATGCTTGAATCTTTAGATATTTTCTTACTTGCATATTTGTCAAGCTTCTGTTATAATGTACCCTTTTTAATCCAGGAAAACAATTTTCCTTTCAACCTTTATTCACCTTGGCTAAGAAGTGTATATTTCTACCCCAAGAAAGCGTGGAGGAATATTTCTATGGATTCAGTTTTTAATTGTAAAAATTCTGCAGGAAAGCTGGCAGTTGTCAAAAGGACATTTGAAGTTTGCTGCAGTCCTGTGTCCACTGGACCAAAAGAGCACTGATCAGTACATTAAATTCTACTTGGCTACTGAGGGCATGTATGACTTAAAATGTTGTTTTAACTCTAAGCATACCATTGCAAATTGTCAGATTGCTTCTTTTCCCTCCATCATTAACATTTCTTGATGTCATGCATATACAACTGGAAATAGTGGGAGAAAATGCCGTGCAGTGTAGGAACTCCCTGAAAAGCTGTGTCTAGTATAAGGCGTCAACTATTCAAATGGAAACTGATAAAGGCAGTCAAAATATGAACACCCCGGGCTGTGTGATAATGCTTCCAGTATTTAGAAACACTCTAAATGGGCTAAGTTAAAAGAAGGGAACTGATATTATTACAACTCAATTTATAAACAATGATTGATCTTTCTCTTTTCCAAACTGTAATTTAAGCAGGAAAACATATTGCCTTAGCCATTGCCATATCCGTCAGAAATAAGAACAGCTGTTTTTGCCAGCAGTGTGGATTCCTTTTTCTATAGTGTTAAGTAGCATTAGAAAGAAAAGTTGTTCTGATTTCGAAAGGACCAGCTGCTCTGATGTCTCGGGAATATTCCCATATGTTCTGAATGGGAAAAATTAAATGAAGCCAAACCAAAGCCTTTTGACTTCATAGAAGAGACAAAGGTTTTCAAGACTTTCTCCACCAGAAAGTTTATAATTAGAATATTAATTTCCTGGAGGGAATTTTTGCTTCCTTGTGTAACTTCAAGGACAAATTCTTTATCCATTCCCTCATAGGATTTCATTTTGTACTTAGAATTAATAGTTGATGAGCCAAAAATAGTCCCTGATGCTTGGCTGAAAAGCTAATTCAAGAGCCACTAGAAATGCATTATAACATGAATTAGTACTCAAAATCAGAGTCTTGCAGGCCATCAGAGAAATATGTGAATCTGCTTTACAAATGACTAATTTCATATTTGTGTTTAAGCTAACTGGCACTGCTTTGCAGACATCTGTTTTAGGAATACTAACATTTAGACTATATAAAGAAGAATAAACAGAAACTTCTCTTCCAAGAAACCCCTTGCTGGGATACTAAATGACCTACAACTTGTGAATCAGCTGGAAGAGTCTGGCTTAAAAATCAACCATCATTTCTCACTTCTATTGAGATGGTCATCCACTAACTCATAGTCTCTCAAGTTTATTTGTGGGAAGAGAGAAATTGCAATCCTTTGGTCAGACCTGAACAATTTACATGAAGTAGGCTGGAAAATGGATCCATATGGAAGGACATGAGCCAGAATTCCCAGGAAGGGTAGGCCTGAAGGTGACCTCATCATCTGGAAATTGTAATGATCTTGGACCTAATAAATACGTGTGTTCCTTTAAGTTTGAAGAGTGAATAATCTGAACTGGTTGTTTGTGTTAAAGGAGGAAATTTAGAACAGAAAAATAAGGTAATTACATATCTTTATCAAGATAGTGGGAATGAGGGACTTACAGTTTCCAGTTCTAAGAGGCACATGTCCTCTAAGCTACCATTTGTAATCCATGCTGTTTCTGCAGTCCCTTTATCTTCTTCAGAATGTCAGCCTCCAATATAATTTTGTCATATTTTAATTTCTATTTTTCGTGTTGGAAAAGCAATAGGTATATTAAACACACTTTTTGTGAAATACATACATATGTGTTCCTCTCCTTCTGTGTCCAATATTCATATACATATGGAGAAACTTCCTTCACCATTCTTCGCTCTATTTGAGAATCAGCATTCAGGCGTAAAGGATTTGTCTGTTTTGGTAATCAACCATATCACTTAATATGACTTAATTTGGGCAAACTTATACCTATTGATTGTTTTGATATTGATTGGGCAATATAGTGTAATAGTTAATGATAATTAAAAAATAATGGTATCAGCTGAAAATTAGAGAATGCTAACTATGTTCCAGATGCTGATGTATTATGCCATTTTATGTTTTCAGTAATCTTTTGTAGCAGGTGTTCTTAGCAACTATCTCCTTTTTTATGGATCAGGAAATTAGAGTCCAGTTAGATTAAGTATTTCGCTTAAGGTCATGAAGCTAATAACAGGGAAGCTAGGAATAGAAGCCTGCATTGCCTAACTCCAGATTCAAAGGCTTTGTTGTTTTCATTACATCATGCAGCTTTCTGGACCAGGCCCTTCCCAGAGACAATGGGGAAGAACGTACCGTTTTTATCAAAGATGGTTCAAGTCTTTAGTACACTGTGATTTCTTTTTTCATTTGTACATTCATATCTTTATAACCTCCCTCCCTTCTACCACAGGTATCTAGTTTCCTCATGCTGCTGCAGGACTTCCCATGTGTAGTTTATTGGGCTATTTTTTCTAGGAGATGAAACCATTTATAACTATTTTATCAAAAGGATATAGACAGCCAGCAATGCTTACTACAAATGAGTAAGTAATACATTACAAAATTTTCACTGTTGGTTCAGGTTTTGGGGGAGTTGGGGGGATTGCTTGAAACACTCTCTAATTTCCTCACAAAAGTGTGACTATAGGGAAATGGGCTTATCTGGAAAGAGGAAGTTGAGCGGGTCTCCTTCCTTGCCACACTCAGTCTCCACTACCCCCTAATCAGGATGAAGCTTTGCTAAATTCAATTGTGGTTCAAGATCCAGAAAGCCCTGTGCTTGTAAATATTTCCTTAGAGTACAGAGCAGTGGTTCTAAAATGGTGAAGTGAGTCATAAGAATAAAAAAGTGGTAGGTGAGTAAGAATTTAGTTTTCTGGATCTAATGAGACCATTCTTTGCATAAATATGACAGTAGTAGCTTGTATTTCTTATTTGGGCTTCTCACAGCTCGGGAAATTTTGCTGAGATATGCCACGTCTGCTGCTACCCTTTGAGGCTACCTTGTTTCTTAAACAGATTTTGTATCTTTGGATAACTTAATTCAAGATATAACCTAGATTCACAGATTATGTGTGTGCGTGTGCATTGGTGTCTATGTGGTGCCATGTATTTGTGTATATGTATGTGTATGTGCATGTACATGTACATGTGTGTGTATGTGTGTGTGTCAGGGAGAGGGTGTAATGCTGTGTGTAAAGCTGATGTACTGTTTCTCAATGATGAAACAATCTCTAGATTTCATATGGGCTTTTACACCATTCAAGTAAAAATATTTTGTATCTTTCTAAAATTTGAATTTATGTCTTAGAGTGGAAACTGATTTTAAAAAGTTGAAAATACCCAACAAAATCTCTTAAAATAGACAGAGCCCCCAGTTGATACGGTGCCCACACAAATCATTATCGAAAGGAGTCTATATTGTTAAACTAAGAAGAAATGCATGTCAAGAACTGTGAAATGTTTGAGATTTTTACCCTACTTGAAACCTAACCAGTTGGCCCACCACAGTTTAATTGACAGTAGGGATACAAATCTTCTGTGCTAGAGTCATAGCGCAGTTTATTACTCACAGCCAATACCTGTCGCTAGATAATCAGCATTTTTGTGTTGTTCCCTAAGCTCCCGTTCCCACAGGGAGATGTGATTCCCACAGTGACAGCCACACAGACTGTGGGCTGAGTTACAGGAAAGGAATGTGGACGTTAGGGATCAGCAACCTTTTATGATGGGTGGTAGGCAAATCTACCCTCTGCTTTGGAGAAAAACACTCTATCTTCCAAGGCTGCTTACTGAAAAAGCATCCTGGAAAATACAATCTGCAACATAGGAAGATCAGTGCCTTTGCTTTTAAGACACACAGAAATGCAAAAGAATCATGGAGAGTTCTCACTCAACAGTTTCTCTGCTTTCCATTTCTTGGTATGTTTTCCCCCTTTGCATTACCCCTGCAACACTATCACCTTGCACTTACGAACAAACTCAACAGAGAGAAAAAATGGTCTATCTGTTAGTCAGTTTGGATCTGTATTATAGTTGACCTAATCATGTGTGCAGACATTGGCCATTAAGGCTATCAAAAATAAGTCATGCAAAAAAGCACCCTACTGGAAAGGATTTCCCTGAGAACCAAAGCTTGGGGGTCAAGAGTAAACCCCGATTAGGACAGTCAGTATGTGGAGAACTTGGGGCCCAGTTCTAGAATAGACAGAGTAGGTAGCTAAGCATCAGCTAGTATGTCAGCTGTAACTAATCTAGAGAACTGGGTTAGAATAAAAATTCCTTAAGGACTGGTTTCCTCGTTATTTTTTGCTTGGCGTTGTCCCTAGATCCATTTTCCATCTTTTGTGGCCTCCTCGTCTACCACAAGAGGCCTGCCTCTTTGGACTGCATTACCCAGAATCCCTTGCTAGCTGGCTTCCATTGGGGGCACCAGTAGTGACTGAAGGTAGGGAAGAGAGAAAGGTAGGGGATTTCTTTCCTATGCCCTGCTTGGGCCATGTTTCTGGCAGTGACTCAGTCCACCCATAAATGTAGCTCCAGCTCCTCCCATGCCACCCCTCCTCCACAGCTCTGGTTCTTATTGGATCCCAGTGTTTCAAGATGAGGTGGCAATGGCTTTCCACTGTTGTTAGTGTTCAGGTGCCTCAAAAACTCTTGGTGATTCTCTTAATTGTGTCCACTCCTGTGTAAATCGGAGTTCATTCAAATCTCTTGAATATTTTAAGTGGGATTTTGTTTCCTACAGAGACTCCAACTGATATAACTTGAGAAAAAAGATAGGAGCCTAGTCTCAAAGGACCTAACATAATAATAATAATAAACATTTCCTGAGAGACTACTGTGTGTTGGTTTAAGCTGCACGTCAAACCTATGAGGTAGAAACTATTACTAGCTCCATTAAACAAATGAGGGAACTGGGGCACAGAAATCTAGCAGTAGGGGAACCAGGGACTTAGACCCAAAGAGTTGGACCCTAAAGCCCTCACCTTTCTCACTACACACTATAAGACATCTCTCCAAGATCACACACTGCTGTATGCTTCTCTGTGGGGCTGAGGCGTAGTCATTGTAATCAGAGGAGGAGGCTGGAGGCTTCTCAGGAGGAATAAAGCACAAGTACAAGGGCAACAACTGGTATTCAGGATGAGTGTGGGAGAAGAGGCAAGCATGTCTTGCCGCTGAATCATTGGTGTTTTCGTTTAGGACTGGTCCTACATCATAGACCGAGATTGAATCCAGGTTTCTGAGGTTAAGACTCCCTAGCTACGGGAATTAAGGGTCAAGGCGGCAAGAACTTGGTGGTGGTGGTGGTGGGGCAGGGTGCAGGTCATTGCCATGTTTAGGTTTCAAGCTCTAAGATCTGTAATTTCGCATGTCCTTTGTAAATAGACGTATCCATGTAAGAAAGGTAAAATACACTATTGAATGCAGAGAGTAATTAGTGCTATTCAAAACCAATTAGTGTGTCAACATATTTCAAAGGAGAGCTGCATATTAGTAAAATAAACTGAATTGAGTCCAACAGAATGAGCAAAATAAAAATAGCATGTACAATTAGGCGTTTATCTGACTTTTCTGATGCCTGGCATAATTAACTTTCCAAAACAATAATGAAAATGAAAATAAGCAAAAAAGACTAATAATAATACAAAACAATAAAAATAGCCCATAATACATTTGAGATCATTTAGTGGCTAAAAGGAAAACATTATTTCTTTGGCTAATAATTACAATCAAAGTCAGTTCTCCTTGGCACCTAATCCCAGAAGCCCTGCTGAAATAACAGGGTAAACAGTGAAAAGATTGATGAAAGGATATTTTGAAACATCCACATGCTAGTTTCTCTCAGAAAGACAACTTGCTAGTCTCGTTGCAAATGTAATGTGGCCAGAAGAGAGAAGAAAACAATGACTAGTCTTGAGAAACTGTGATGAAAAGTGACAGCCAGTAACAGAAAGTCTCACTAGGGAGGAGGCAGAAGAAATACCAATTAGCTGAATACAGCAGCCACACATCACTCGCAGTATTGGCAAGCACTACTCGGCCTCCCCTGACATTGTCAGTGTCCTATTTGAGGTAGTCCAGCCACCACAGGGCAAGCCTGTGGTCATCTGACTGTTTCTACTCCGGCAAAGCCTTCTGCATCACCACCTCCTTTATCATTCTACTACAGTCCTGCTTAGATTCTGTCCTTGTAGTCTTAGAAGCTGCTCTGTAGGAAAAATAAAATGTGGGAAATGCTGCTTGTAATTTTCTTCTCTTGGAGCTTTTCAATGAACATTTACACATCAAAACCTTGTGAGATTCTAAAGAAAGAACCCCTTTTAATTTTGATTAGCCCAGTCTGTCAAACTAATTTAACATTGAAACTTTTAAAAAAAATGTTGTCAAGAATATCCTTTGGGAAATGCTGCTGCTGTATTTACTTTAGACCAGACACAGGTATATTATGGAGTCAGCTGTATCAACCAGGGGTGGATACAGATATAAGGAGAGTTTAAGAAAGGGACTATTTGCAAAGATATGGGTTAACCTTACTTAAAGGAACAAGGGAAAATGAGGAGCTGGGTCATAACATCAGTGAGCCATTACGTCTCCCAGGGTACAGAAACTGCAGAGACAGAGCTGTGTGGCAAGAGGTGGCTTCCGGGAGAAAGATGCAGCCAACCTGAGGTGACACATTGGGAAGGAGAAAAGGCCATAAATGCCTGACCTTCCTCACCTCCTTTCCTCTGAGTCTTGTTGCCTCCTCTGTGTGCCCAGTGGCTGCCTTGCTATAAGCCAGAGGGCAGGGCAGCTCCCAGGGTGGAGAAGGGTAGGGGTGGCTGTGAGGGGCAAAGTAAAGATACCCAGCACAACATTCCAGACTAGCAAGTTGAAACTTTCTAAATTACAGGCCAATAATCTGTGAAAATATGTTATATTTAAGGAGTCGAGCATAGAGACCCTTCCAAGACTTTAAGAACAGAAACATTCAATGGATGGATGTAATGTTGCTTGTCCTTGCTATGAAATATGACTCAGAAAGGATAGCTTCTGGTAGGTATTTTTTTTTTTAATTAGTTTCTCCTGGTAGGTTTTTTAATCAAATTAAGCTGTTGACTAACTTGGCTTACACATGCAACTAAATTAGTCCCAAGTTGTGTTTCATGTGAGTACTTCTCAGCAAAAAAATCAGAAAATGTTGCTATCTTTGGTCCACTGCACTTAAAAGTATGCAAGGAGTTGTTTGTCTAGATTTTCAGAGTTAAACGTGGCACTAGAGGACAAAAATACAACGAGCAAATTTGAAGCTGTAGGCAAATATTTTAACAAAGAACAATTCATTTAGCTACTTAAAGAAATAATGCATAATTAGGGTTTCTGTTTTGAATTATAAAGTACATATTTTGTCATTGTGCGGAGGCAGTATTTTAGAGTAGACACAAGAATTTAGAGTCAGAGAGACTTGGGTTAGGCTCCTGGCTCTCTCCCTTACATGGCAGCACCTGCCTGGCAAGTTTACCAGTCTCTGCAGGTGCTATGTTGTGGTTAAATTATAACCTAATGATAAAAGGAGCTTATTATTTTATGCCAGGCCCTTTCTGTGCATTATCCCAATAATCCTTACAATAAATCTAGGGAAGTTACAGTTATTATTCTATTTTGTTTTTAACTTTCTATCATCTTTTTTTTAATGTCCAGCAATGTTTCAGGGAATTTTTAAATTAAATTTATTGGGGTGACATTGGTTAGTAAAATTATATAGGTTTTAAGTGTACAATTCTGTAATACATCATCTATATATCACATTGTGTGTTCACCACCTAGAGTCAGTTCTCCTTCCATCACCATATATTTGATCCCCTTATTCCTCTTCTACCACCCCTATTATTCTAATTTTAAATAAAGAAGTTGGGTCATTTGCCCACAGTAGCGCTATTAACACATGTAAGCCCTTCGCATGTTGCTTGGTGATAATAAGTAAATGTTAGCTGCTGAAATTATTTATTATTATTACTATTGTTAATATTACTTGTTAACCTGTAACAGGCAAATAAAGAAATAATGGGTAAATTAAGTGCCTCTGAAATTAAGCAAATGTGACTAGTTAGATTTTATATATATATGATATTACAGGCCTCCATTAAAATAAAATGTAATAATAGTTGTTCTTTTAAAAATGTAATTGCTGCCGAATAGTAATTACATTTTTAAAAGAACAATATAGGAACATTTGTGACAACATGGATGGATCTTGAGAGTATAATGCTAAGTGAAATAAGTCAGACAGAAAAAGCAGAGAACCATATGATTTCACTGATATGTGGTATATAAACCAAAAACAACAAAAGAACAAAACAAACAAATGAGAAACAGAGACTCATAGACACAGACAATAGTTTAGTGGTTACCAGAGGGTAAGGGGGGTGGGGGGTGGGAGATGAGGGTAAGGGGGATCAAATAAATGGTGATGGAAGGAGAACTGACTCTGGGTGGTGAACACACAATGGGATTTATAGACGATGTAATACAGAATTGTATACCTGAAATCTATGTAATTTTACTAACAATTGTCACCCCAATAAATTTTTTTAAAAAATCCGAATTTTGCTTAAGGGAAAAAAAAAATAATGTAATTGTTCTGAAATTTTCAAAGGTGTTACATATTTATTTATTTATTTAGAATAATTTAATGTATGAAGGGACAAGTTATATATATTTTTCTGATTTCTTCCCTAGATTTTCTATGCTTAAAAGAGAAATATTTCAGAACCATCCAGGTTCCAGAGAAAAAGAAACATTTGGTTGAAGCACTGACCTTGAAGATGCAGGTTTTTAGAGTCTGGGAAAACACTAAAGATAATTTATTAATTTACTTAGCCATGCAAAGTTATTAAGCTCCCATCATGTTCCAGGTAGACCAGAGATTATGAAAGGATATTACCAAAGATTGGCCATTGACCTGTTGTATAGAAACTACATTTCAAGACATATTCTGCTGCTAGATTCTTTGTAGCCGAGGCCCATTAAAAGAGAGAAAGAGAAAGAGAGAGAGAGAACACACTATGTATTCAGAAGTTCTAGAATATATTAAATTGATCTGTGGTGAAAGGGCATGATGGAACCTTCTGGGGTGATTACAATGTTCCCAATTTAGATAGAGTGTGGGTTACTCACAGGATTTGCTACATCATTTTCACTGCCCAGTACAAAATGAAAACGTGGGGCTCCTTTTCCAAAAGTTATTAATGTACTTTTGACTATGGCAGAGCATTATACCAAGCACAGAGCCTTCTAAGCACGGGTCCCTGTGTGACCGCACAGGTCGAACAATCAGAAAGCTGATTTTGGATATACAGGCATATGCGTTTGTCAAGTCATTAAACTGAAACTTTACGATCTCTATATAAATTGTATCTTAATTTAAAAATGTAAGATTAAAATAGAGTAAAAATAAAATCTGGTAGAAGACTGGAGGTTGTGGTCTGGATTCTCAAGTAAACAATTAGTGCAGATTATTCACTTTTTGTCAAACATTAATTGAATGACTACTCTGATGGCGGCTAATGATTAGATTACATTTTTAGGCATAGTCTTTACATTCAAGGAGTTTACATTAGGATGGGAGGAGCTTTCTTCTTATCTTAAACTCTGATAATATCAAGGCTTTTATTTCTGCTTACATACCCAGTCTGTACTTTGGTACAATCCTCATTTTAGCTTTCTACCCCCCACTCTGACCTCAGCTATCCCGATACTCATTGGCTCTCCTATCAAAGCAGCAAGTCAGTGGCCACTGTTTCTGGGTTCCCAGCATCTGGCTGCAGTCCCACATCCCAGAGATTGATGCCCTTGGGCTATTTTATCTCATCTGGCCATGAGTCCCTAAAGTCCCTCTGTTGTCCCCTACTGCACCTGGGGCCTCAGCTTTCTGCTCAAATCCAAAGATAATGTAATACTTTTAATTTCACAGTAATACTTATGTATTATCTGCATTTTAAGGAATATCCTTTATGCCAAGCAATGTTTGAAAAGTCAAACATTAAGGGTGATATGAAAAAAACCACGAGCCTATGTACATTTGTAAGGAGTATCTTCTAGTGCTGCTGTTGGATGAAGAATAACAACAAATAGGCTTTCTGACAGTAAGCACTTTCATAAATGAGATGTCACTGGAACAATGGGCAATACTTCATTTAAGTGAAACAGAACAGTGAATTGAGGTGATAAGTTGTCTACAAGTGGTGTTTTTCATTGCCAGTGGTCATATAAATAGACACTGAGAAAAATGTAGAAGAGAGGAGACAAGGACACACCAGTGTGCACCTGTGTCCTTGGAGTCAGTGAATTCTCCACAGAGGAATCCAATCAGAGGCCAAAGTGACAATTTGCTGGAAAAGTAAATAGGGACTTTGATTTTCAGATGTATGTTCGAAGTAGAGAACTTAAAATTTTTCTCCTAATCCAGAGGTTCCATTAGTTTTTCATTTTTTGAGGAGCAAACCATGTGGGAAAAGGTTATTTTATTTTTTAAATTGAAAACCGATGTTGTTTTATAATACGTTGCTTATTATTGTGCATATAAAACTGACATTATTCACCTGTTCCTTGCTACCTATAAGACAACAGCCTTATTTGGGCTTATTCTGATAAATATTACCCAACTTCCCACTTCTCTCTGTTGTTTTCTATGAATAAATTTTACTATCTTTATTGTTTTAATCGTATGTGGTCTTCAACAAAATCTTGGGCACGTGGTTGAATTTGAACTACAAAACTCAACAAACGTTAAAGTATTTGTCCACAAAGGATTCTCTCTCCATCACTGTTTATATCAGTCATCTATTCATCTTTTTTATGTTCCTGGGTGTATCAGATAATTCTTCAAGAATGCTCACTCACAGAAGTGTTTATGGGATTTCAAAGATCTTTCATAGAAAGAGCAAAGGGATGTTCTGGAAATTTAATCTTGATTTGTTTAATTTTGTATAATTTACCTGCTCAGTCAGATTTTAGATTCTCAAAGAACTAAGCAGAGACCTCTCAGTCTTTTTTTTTTCTTCTTTTTTCAGTTTTAGGTGTACAAAGCAATGTAATAGTTGGACATTTAAACCCCTCACAAAGTGATAACCCTGGTTTTTCAAGCTATTACCCCTCTGACATCTGATATAACTGTTACAACACCATTGACTCTCTTACTTATGCTATTCTCCACCTCCCATGACCATATATATACGTTGACATACAATATTATTCTACTTCAGCTTCAGGTGTTGTACATTGGTCAGGCATCCATACAGTCTGTGAAGTGATCCCCCTGATGAATCCCATGCCCATCTGGCACTTTACATAATCTTTACAACATTATTGATTATATTCCCCAAACTGTCTTTCATGACAATATTGTGACTACTAATTTGCACTTTCTAATCCCTTCACCTTCTCCCCCATCCCCTCCTCCCATTTAGCAACCAACAGTTTTTCTTCTATATCACTGAGTCTATTTCTGTTTTGCTTGCCATTTATTCTGGTCTTTAGATTCCACATATAGCATATAGAGATCCTATGGTATCTATCTTTCTCCGTCTGTCTTATTTCTCTTAGCATAATATTCTCAAAGTCCATCCATGTTGTTGCAAATGGTAAGATTTCATTCTTTTTTATGACCAAGTAATACTCCATTGTATAAAGGTACTACAGTTTCTTTATCCAATAGCCTATCGATGGGCATTTCGATTGTTTCCATATCTTGGCTATTGTGAATAGAGTTACAATAAACATAGGGGTATATATGTTTTTTTGAATTAATGTTTTGGCTTTCTTTAGATAGATACCCAGGAGTGGGTATCTATTGCCTTGTTTTTATCCACAGCAATGCTCAGTGCAGTGCCCAAATACCCGAGTTAGTACCGGATTCAACATATCCTTACTAAACCAAGGACTAAGTCTGGCCTTGATCTTTTATAAAAGTGGGTGAATTAAATTCACTTTGAGATTTACAAGGCAAATGTTTTTCACACTTAATCAATGCTAATTTTGCTTAATAAAAAACAAACAAACAAAAAGCAAAACAGAAAACTCCCAGAAAAGCTTATTGAGATATCTGATTATTTCCACCTTTCAAATATATGGAAAATTCCAATTCTCACTGAATTCACTATAAACTACCGTGCTTTTTACTCTCAGAGAAATTTAAGTCAGATAGGCCAGGGGATATTAGTGACCACCTAAAGCCTAACAAGTGAATTTCTGCTCCTCTGCCAACACTGTGCATGGTGCAGGGTACTTTGAAAATGATGGATAAATATCACCTAACTGATGGGCCACTCATAGTTACTGTTCTTAACAATTAATTGTTCCTGTGACTCAGGGTGATGTTTCTTTGAAATTTTCTGCTGGCAAAGATGACCATGCATGTTTAATGCTCTTGTTTCAGAAATGGCTTTAGTGATTTCTGTTTGTAATTGTTAAAAATGAAATTACTCCCCATTATATGTAATACCAATACCTGTAGCCCTCACCAGACTGTGGTAATGTCTTGATGGCAGTTGAATCCAAATCCTACTAGCTTAAAGCTTCCGCTGTATACCAGGCACTCCAGGGTTGCCAAGATCTTCCCAAATATATCTGAGATTCTTCAAGGACGTTTTTCCTGTACCACAGAATTAATTCTGTTTGCTGATCCTGCAGCTGCTGGAGGCCTTCTGTGGCTGGTCCCTACACGCAGAGAAACACAGCCAATGCCATTGATTTAGGCTTCGGTAATACCATTGCTGTTGCTTTTATTGCCAGGTCCGGGCATCTGGAATCACTGGTGTTTTCTGACCTGGAGGTGTGCGTCCACTGCTGCGGTTGCTAGGCAGCACTATAACGCTCACCTCTACCGAATAGGACCCACGGCCAGTGTGGGCAGCCAGGCTGATGGCTCTGGTCACCAGCACTCTCATCCTCCGCAGTTCTTCCACTATGAAGTGGACATGGGAGTGGCATTCCCCCTCACCCCACCCCAGAACATGATTGATTGTGGGGATTCCTGAGCAAGATAGCTTAAACCTCAAGGTATTAAGTTTAGTGAAATAGTTCCTTTTGTTAGCAAAATTGGCCCGTTTCTCTTTAGGGTGTATACACACCAGCCCAGAATCTAGGTGGGGAGAGGTTCCAGTATTGGTTGTGTATCTGGAAACACGTCGCCTCTGTAGCGCTCAAGCTCTGTGAGACTTCTCCCCAACCTTTCCGTATATTTCTCTTGCGATTAATTCTCTCAATCCCCTGCTGACCCTACTTGAAATTTGACTTCTGTTACTCCCCCTTTGCTCCTCTCCTCGGTTTGCTAGTTATGTTCATATACATAGTTCAGGAGCTCCAACCACCTGCGTAAATCAGCTGATACAGTAAGATATAGGGCAGGGATGAGTGGGATGCAAAGGTATCACATAACTCAAAATTCCAGTTTGCACTACTCAGCTGGGCTGGCCTTTTTATATGGAAAAGTGAGCATTTATACTCGATTCTTAGACCCCATGGGTGGACAGGTGTAATTGAGATTTCCCTTATGTGATTCTGATATGCTTTTCTGTGAAAATAGAGTGAAAATGGAGAGGAAGTCTGAGTATGGGGGGAGGTATCTCCCCTATATCCTATACCAAAAAAAAATCACTGTCATTAAAAGGATATATTATGAATCTCAAATTATAAAGTAATGTGCCTAAATCAATTATTCTTAGACAGGAATTAAAGTAGGTGCAACAGAATTCTCAGAATGGGTGTGAGGGATTTCAGGAGTAAGAGCCTGGGAACCTCTGCATATAATTTCTCCAGGGTCTTAGTTAATCCTAGTTTTATTGTGCTCTCTAATCTGACTCCTCCAAACATCATGGCTTAATTATATACCCATCAATTTTCTGAGATCATGTCTCAGGTGCATTTTTATATTTTTCTCATTTTCTAGGAGTGGTTGGTGTGATAATTTTTTTTAACTCCATTAAAAAAAAATCTTTTCTATCATTTTAGAGAACATAGCTGTAGCTCTGTAGCTCAGTGTTACCTTAGCTCTGTTGGTCAGTGGAAAATACCAGCATCAGCTCTCAAGAGAAGAAAAGGCCACAGAGATCGGTCAGTGACCTTCTGGGTGCATAAATACTCTTCAGAATATGCTGATAATGGACACATCTGCTGCTTGAAGCTGCAGCAAAGCAGGAACAAATTTGGATTAGTTAGCACCATGAGGCAATTTACAAAGTCAATAACAGGTGAGGTGACATCACAGAATGAGAGAATGTTGGAGCTGGAAGGGATCTCTTAAATCAGTGGCTTTCCAACTTTGTTGACTAAAATCTTCAGTAAGAGATCTGTTTTGCATCATGACTCGGTATCTATATAGGTATGTCTGAAACAAAAGTTTCATGCATGTACACCCACACAAAGTAATAATATTTACACTTACCATAGGGAAGTACTTATCCTCTTTTCTATTATTGTCTTATTCAATTAATTTCATATCCCATTTGTGGTTGTGAACAGAAATTAGAAAGTACTGTTATAGATCACCTTGACCAGCTTTTCACTTTATAGAAGTATTGGATAGCCCTAACAATTAAGTAATTTCTACAAACTTTATGGCTAGTTGGGCCTAGAACTCAGGTCTTCTGATTCTTCTGGATATGCTTTGTTCTCAGTACTAGTGTATAATTAGTAGTGCATGGCATATATTTTTAATATTTTCTTAGTGTATATGTTGGGCTGCATAAAGATTGTCATTATAAAACTATATAATGGTTTTGACTATAACATATATTACAATTCTATTGTTTAGATAATGATATATGCAAAATCTATGCTTCTCATTCACTGAGTAGGCATGTAAAGAGGGAACAGGCAAAGGCTGAATAATGGGTAGAATGCATTTGGAAGCTACTCCTGAGAACTAGAATTGTGGGTTTCTGGTTCATCGTTGTAGTCGGATTTTCTTGCTTCTCAGTCAGTCAGCTCCACAGTGAGTCACTGCCTTGCATGGCCTTGAGAGTAATTAACTAGGGGACTCATTTTATGTCAATAGCAGAAGGCCCTCCCTCTGAAAAGGGGCTTCGAGCATTCTACACTCCTAACTGGTCTCTTATTGGTAGTTACTGCCATTCATGGAATCTCTCTTGCTTAAGTGCTGCTCTGACACTCTGTCCTCAATGAGTCAGCTGTCTAGCGTGTGGCATATATTTTGAATTGCTTTCCCAATAGGTAGTATTGAGTTGTAATGAACTCACATGGTTACGGTTTCAACCTAGTGGCACACATTATAAAACCAATAGTTGACCAAGTATTCTGCAAAGTGTTGTCATCAGACCATTAGTATCAGGTACTTGATGTGTTTATTAGAAATGCAGAATCCCAAGCCCCACTACAGATCAATCAGACTGGGCTCTCAAGGATGAGCCTGGGAATCTGAGTCTTTGATAATCTCTGCTTTTGTGTACACTGGCTGAGATCATGAGTTCCGTGTATCTGTTTTGCTCATTATCCCATCTCTAGCAAGTGACACATAAGAGTTACTTAAGAACTATTTGTTAACTAATAGCCTACCTGATACTTCATTATATCTTCAGTATCTGAGGCAACAGATCAACACTTCGGAAAAGCTTAGTGAAACAGTGTGTGTGTTCTGCCTGACTATTCCCACAATTTACCAGTTCTTCAAAGCTGAGCAAGTTGCTTAACATCTCTTTGCCTAAATTTCCCTATCTGATAAAATAGAGATGACACTGCTACCTACCCCAATTTTGGTTATGAGGATTAAATCAGTTAATACATAAAAAGTGCTTAGAATCAACACCAGATGGTAAGAGGTCCTGAACTATAAGCCAGGTAATTATTAGTATGTGTTAGATTCATTTTTTCTTTTTTTGACATTCAAAGTTATTTTATATTAAATTCAGGTGTACAGCATAATGGTTAGACATTTATGCAATTTAGGAAGTGACCCCCAACTAGTCTAGTACCCACCTGGCACTATACATAGTTATTACCATGTTATTAATTATATTCCCTATGCTTTATTTTACACCCTCATGACTACTGCATAACAACCAAAATATACTTCTTTTTCTTTTAAATTAAAGTTTATTGGGGTGACAATTATTAGTACAGTTACATAGATTTCAGGTGTATAATTCTGTAATATATTAGCTATATCTCACATTGTGTGTTCACAACCCAGAGTCAGTTATTTTTCCATCACCATATATTAGACCTCATTTACTCTCTTATAGAGCCCCCTCCACCTTATCCTCTGGTAACCCCTAAACTATTGTCTATGTCTATGAGTTTTTGTTCCTTCATATGTTTATCTTTTTCTTTTGTTGTTTTCAGTTTTATATACCACATATCAGTGAAATCATATGGTTCTCGACTTTTTTTGTCTGACTTATTTCACTTAGCATCATACTCTCAAGATCCATCCATGTTGTCACAAATGTTCCTATATCATCTTTTCTTACCGCTGAATAGTATTCCATTGTGTATATATACCACAACTTCTTTATCCACTCATCTATCGAAGGACATTTTGGTTGTTTCCATGTCTTGGCCACCGTAAATAAAGCTGCAATGAACATTGGAACACACGTGTCTTTATGTATAAATGTTTTCAGATTTTTTGGGTAGATACCCAGGAGAGGGATTGCTGGGTCATATGGCAATTCTATTCGTAATTTTTTGAGGAATCTCCACACTGCCTTCCATAATGGCTGCACCAGTCTGCATTCCCACCAACAGTGTATGAGGGTTCCTTTTTCTCCACAGCCTCGCCAACACTTGTTACTATTTGTCTTGTTGATGATAGCCATTCTGACTGGGGTGAGGTGATATCTCATTGTGGTTTTTATTTCCATTTCTCTGATGATTACTGATGTTGAGCATTTTTTCATATGTCTATTTGCCATTTGTATGTCCTCTTTGGAGAAATGTCTCTTCAGGCCCTCTGCCCATTTTCAATTGGGTTGTTTGTTTTTTGTTGTTGAGTTGTATGAGTTCCTTATATATTTTGGATATTAGCCCCTTATCAGAGGCACTGGTTGCAAAAATCTTCTCCCATTCAGTTGGTTGCCTCTTTATTTTGTCGATGGATTTTTTGCTGTGCAGAAGCTTTTAAGTTTGATATAGTCCCATTCGTTTATTTTAGCTTTTACTTCCATTGCCTTTGGCGTCAAATTCATAAAATGCTCTTTGAACCCAAGGTCCATAAGTTTAGTACCTATGTTTTCTTCTATGCAGTTTATTGTTTGAGGTCTTATGCTTACATCTTTGATCCATTTTGAATTAATTTTGGTACATGGTGACAATTTCAGTCCAGTTTTATTCTTTTGCACATGGTATTCCGATTCTGCTAGCACCATTTATTGAAGAGGTTTTCTTTTCTCCATTGTATGTTTTTAGCTTCTTTGTCAAAAATTATCTGTCCATGTTTCTGTGGGTTTATTTTTGGGTTCTTAATTCTATTCCATTGGCCTACATGTCTGTTTTTCTGCCAATACCATGCTGTTTTGATTATTGTTGCCCTGTAGTACAAGCTAAAGTCAGGGAATGTGATACCTCCAGCATTGTTCTTTTTTCTTAAGATTGCTTTGGCTATTCAGGGTCTTTTGTGGTTCCATACAAATCTGATGATTTTTTGTTCTATTTCTTTAAAACATGCCATTGGGATTTTGATGGGGATTGTATTAAATCTGTGTATTGTTTTGGTAATATGGGCATTTTAACTATGTCGATTCTTCCAATCCATGAGCACGGAATTTCTTTCCATTTCCTTGTGTCTTCTTCAATTTCTTTAAAAAATGTCTTATAGTTTTCAGCTTATAGGTCTTTCACATCCTTGGTTAAGTTTATTCCTAGGTATTTTATTCTGTTTGTTGCAATTGCAAAAGAAATTGGTTTTTTGTATTTCTTTTTCTGAGATTTCATTGTTAGTACATAGTAATATAGTGGACTTTTGTAAGTTGATTTTGTAGCTGGCAATTTTACTGTATTCGTTTCTGGTTTCTGGTAGCTTTTTGTTAGATCCTTAGGGTTTTATATATATCGCATCATGTCATCTGCAAAGAGTGACAATTTCACGTCTTCATTCCCAGTTTGGATGCCTTTTATTTCTTTCCCTTGCCGAATTACTCTGGCAAGGACTTCCAACACTATGTTGAAAAGCAGAGGTGATAAGGGACAACCCTGTCGTGTTCCTGAATGTAGAGCAAAGGGCTTCAGTTTTTCACCGTTAATTATGATATTAGCTGAGGGTTTATCATATAGGGGCTTTATTATGTTAAGGTATTTTCCTTCTATACCCATTTTATTAAGTGTTTTAATCATACATGAATGTTGTATCTTTTCAAATGCTTTTTCTGCATCAATTGATATAATCATATGATTTTTGTGCTTTATTTTGTTTATGTGGTGTATCACATTGATGGATTTGCCATATGTTGAACCATCTTTGTGCCCTGGGATGAACCCCATTTGGTCGTGATGTACAATCTTTTTAATGCATTGTTGCATTCGATTTGCTAGAATTTTGTTTAGGTTTTTTGCATCTGTATTCACCAGAGATATTGGTCTGTAGTTTTCTTTTTTTGTGTTATCCTTACCAGGTTTTGGTATGTTGGCCTCATAAAATGAGTTAGGGTGTATTGTCTCTTCTTCAATTTTTTGGAGGAGTTTGAGTAGTACAGGTATTAGATCCTCTTTGAAGGTTTGGTAGAATTCACTAGTGAAGCCATCTGGTCCCAGACTTTTGCTTTTGGGAAGGTTTTCAATGACTGATTCAATTTCTTTACTGGTGATGGGTCTGTTTAGATTTTCCAATTCTTCATGATTCACCCTAGAAGGCTATATGTTTCTAAGGACTTGTCCATTTCTTCTAGGTTATCGAATTTGGTGGCATATAGTCCTTCATAGTATTGTTGGATGATCCTTTGTATTTCTGTGGCGTCCCGCCTTTCATTTCTGATTTTGTTTATTAGTGTCTTTTCTCTTTTTATCTTAGTAAATGTAGCCAAGGGTTTGTCAATTTTACCAATCTTTTCAAAGAACCCGCTCTTTGTCACATTAATTTTTTCTATTGCCTTTTTGTTCTCTATTTCATTTAGTTCTGCTCTGATTTTTGTTATTTCCTTTCTTCTGCTGACCTTGGGTTTCATTTGCTCTTCTTTTTCTAGTTCTTTAAGGTGTAACATGAGGTTATTTGTCTGGGATTTTTCTTGTTTCTTGAGATAGGCCTGTAATGATATAAATTTCCCTCTTAAAACTGCTTTCGCTGCTCCCAACAATTTTGGTAGGATGTATTTTCATTCTCATTTTTTCTATGTATCTTTTGATCTCTTCTCTTATTTCTTCTTTAACCCAGTCATTCTTTAAAAGTATGTTGTTTAGTCTCCACATATTTGTGGGTTTTCCTCCTTTCTTTTTGCAGTTGATATCCAATTTCAAAGCCTTGTGATCAGAGAATATGCTTGATATGATTTCAATCTTCTTAAAGTTGCTGAGGCTAGTTTTATGTCCCAATATATGGTCTATCCTTGAGAATGTTCCACGTACAGTAGAAAAGAATGTATAGTCTGATGTTCTACGAGGACGTGCTCTGTAAATGTTAATTATGTCCATTTCATCTAATGTTTCATTTAGGGCTGCTATTTCTTTCTTTATTTTCTTTTTGGATGATCTATCCATAGTTGCCAATGATGCATTTAGGTCCCCTACCATAATTGTGTTTTGGTCAATTTCTCCTTTTAATTCTGTTAGTAGTTGCTTGGTATATTTCGGTGCTCCCTGGTTGGGGGCATAAATATTGATGACTGTTATGTCTTCTTGTTGTATAGTCCCCTTTATCATTATGAAATGTCCATCTTTGTCTCTTGTTACCTTTTTCACCCTGAAGTCTGTTTCATCTGATATCAGTATGGCTATACCTGATGTTCTCTGGATACCATTTGCTTGGAATGTCAATTTCTACCCTTTCGTTTTGAGTCTATGTTTGTCCTTGTAGCTGAGATGTGTCTCTTGGAGGCAGCATATGGTTGAGTTCAGTTTTTTGATCCAATCTGCTGCTCTGTGTCTGTTATTGGTGAGTTCAGTCCATTTACATTTAGGGTGATTATTTATATGTGAGGATTTCTTGTCATTCTATCTTTGGTTTTCTGGTAAGACTGTGTCTCCATTGTTTCTTTGACTTTTTGTTGTCTGTTATTTCTGTGTGGTTGTAGTCTATAGTTTTTCCCTCTGTTTCTTCTTTTATTACGTTCTTTGTTTCAGTTCTGGATTTTTTTTTTTTTTTTTTTTTTTTTGAGTGGTTACCATTAAGTTTATGTAAAAGAAAGTTTGAGATTTAGAGTATTCCATTTTCTTCAGCATGCTAACTTTCTCCGTTTCCATCTTCCGGTTCAGGCCTTTACTCTCTCCCCTTTTAAGTTTTGGTTGTCACAAATTATCCCTATTTATGCTGGTGGAATACCCTCTTTCAGTATTTCTTGCAGTGCAGGTAGTGTGTTAGAAAATTCCCTCAGCTTCTGTATGTCTGGAAAGGTCTTTTTCCCTCCTTCATATCTAAAGGATATCTTTGCTGGATATATTATTCTTGGCTCATAATTTCTCTCTTTCAATAGTTTAGGTATTTGATTCCACTTCCTCCTGGCTTGTAGAGTTTCTACTGAAAAATCTGATGATAGCCTAATAGGCTTTCCTTTGTAGGTTACTGTCTTCTTTTCCCTGGCTGTCTTTAGTATTCTTTCTTTGTCCTTAATTTTTGACAATATGCCTTGGAGAAGGCCTGTTAGTGTTGAGGTAATTAGGTGTTCTCTTTGCTTTCTCTATTTGAGGATCCAGTTCGGGAAGTTCTGATTGACTATATGTTTGAATATACTCTCTGTTCCCTTCTCTCTTTCTTCTCCTTCTGATATGCCCATTATTCTTATATTGCTCTTTCTGATGGAGTCAGAAAGTTCTTGTAGAGTTCTTTCATTTCTTTTAAGTCTCAAGTCTCTTTCTTCTTCCATCCATGTCATTTCCAGATTTCTATCTTCGATGTCACTGATTCTTTCCTCCATCTGTTCAACTCTACTACCTAAGCTGGCTATTTCATTCTTCATTTCTTTTACTGAGGTCTTAATCTCCAGAAATTCTATTTGGTTCTTTTTTAAAATTTCAATGTCTTTGGTAAAGTGTTCGTTTTTTTTCCTTTGATTGTGTTTCTGAGTTCATCAAACTGCCTGTCTGTGTTTTCTTGCATCTTGTTGAGTTTTTTCAGAACTGCAATCTTGAATTCTCTGTCATTTAAGTCACATATTTCCATGTCTATAAGTTCATTTTCTGGAGACTTTTCATTTTCTTTCTAAGCTGTCTTGTTACCTTGGTTATTCATGGCAATTAATGATTTATTATTTCTCTTTCTAGATATCTACAGGAGTGGGTTCTGCAACAGGTTGATCGGAAGAGGTCTTTCTTTTGTTTCCCAGTACTTGTTGGTAGATTGTTTTATTTTCTTTCTGACTGCAACCTTTTATTCTCTCTCACACTGTAGTGTTATATTTTGTCTGCACTATTCCAGCTTTTCACACAATGGGGGGATTCCCTGGAAGGCAGGCTTCTCCTCTGTGAACAGTTCACCTGGGTCAGAGGGTGCCGTCTCCATGGGGGTGTGTGTGGAGAGTTTCTGAAGTTCCAAACCTTTTCCTGCACCAGATCCAGAGCCCGTGTGTTTCAGCAGCTCTGTTTAGTCCTCCAGGGATCTGCCTGGATAGATGGGGACAGGGGCAGGGTTGTGAGAGGGGACCCAGAGCAATGGCAATGACCACCACCATAGCCAGTCCTGCTTTCACGCCTCCCTTCTCTTTGCTGGAACTAGTAGTTGGGCTTCAAGTCTGTGTCTGCAGACCACAATTCTCAGAACTACAAATATTCTGTTCTTTTGATCTGACACTGCTACTGTTCCATTTCTAGTTTGAGCTTTGGGAGGCACCATTGGGTGCGTAAGGCTTCCATTCTCTGCTCAGCAGTGTGGGCTTAAACCACTGTTTTCAGCCTTCTTCCCTCAGACTTTGTTATGAGGTCTCTGCCGTAAGCATTGGGTTCAGCCATGTTATATGCTGTTCCCTGAGCTCTGTGGGCAAAAGTGGAGCCCTAGCAGTCCAAGTTCTTCTCTCGCCCGCAACTGTGGTAGTTTCAGGATGCAGATTGCTTGGAGCACCGAGCTAATTCTGCGTCCTGTGCCCCTGCATTCCCGTCTCCACACTTCTCCCTTTCCTCCTCCCTGACTCATGCTATTTTCCCACCTTAGATGATTTCAGTAGTGCACCTTTTAGTCTTGCCTGTCTGCTGCTCAGGGAGTTCTTTGTGGAGTTATAGTTGTTCAATTTGTTGTAAATTCCAGGGGAGATTTCAAGAGGTTCACCTCACGCCACCATTTTTATGACATCATCCCAATTTGTGCTTCTTAATCCCTTCACCTTTTTCACCCTGTCCCCCAACTCCCCTCCCATCTACCAACCCAATAAATGTAGTACTCATCTGATAATCATATGTAGTTATAATGTCATTGACCATAATCCTTATGATATACCTCACCTCCCCATGACTACTTTGTAACAACCAATTTGTACTTCTTAATCCCTTCCCCTTTTTCAACCACCCCCTTAACCCCCCTCCCATCTGGCAACCATCAATATGTTCTGTGTATCTATGAGTCTGTTTTGTTCATTTATTTTGTTTTTCAGATTTCATACATAAGCGAAATCACATTGCATCTGTCTTTCACTGTCTGACATACTCTACTCAGCACAATACCCTCCATGTCCATCCATGGTGCCGCAGATGGCAAGAACAATATTCCCTGGCTGAGCAATATTCCACTGTATACCGGGGGAGCCAAAAAATGTATACATGTGACTTGTATTCATCTTTTGTTATTGGTATATATTGAGTATTACAATTCTAATACAGTCTTTTTTTTCCTTTCTTAAATTGTGTATACATTTTTTTTTTGGCACCCTCTGTATAGGTACCACCTCCTCTTTATCCATTCTTCTATCGACGGACACTCAGGCTGCCTCCACATCTTGGCAGTAGTAAACAATGCTGCATTGAACATGTGGATGCACACGTCCCCTCAAAGTAGCATTTTGGGTTTCTTCAGATATATACCCAGAGGTGGGATTACTGTGTCCTTCTTTGTCTCTTGTCATAGACTTTGTTTTAAAGTCTATTTTGTCAGAGTGGTAGTAGATATGGAAGGGGATTATCACTGTGTGAGGGATATAAATCATAAATGTTTAACTATTACATTGTTTTGTACATCTGAAACTAATATAAATAAATAAATAAATAAATAAATAAATAAATAAATAAATATAAAGTCTATTTTGTCTGTATAAGTATTGCTACTCCAGCTTTTTGTTCTCTTTTTCATTTTCATGTAACATCTTTTCCCATTCCTTTTCTTTCAGTCTGTGTGTGTCTTTCATTTGAAGTGAGTCTCTTATAGGCAGTATATGTAAGGGTTTTTTTTCCTTATCCATTCAGCCACTCTATGTTTTTGATTGGAGCATTTAATTCACTTACATTGAAAGCAATTGTTGATAGGTAGTTATTGACGTTTTATTATTCATATTTTTTATCTTTTTCTTTTCCATCTTAAAGAAGTCCTTCTAACATTCCTTGTAATACTGGTTTGGTGGCAATAAACTCTTTAAGGTTATTATTGCCTGGGACGCTGTTTATCTGTTCTTTGATTTTAAATGATAACTTTGCTGATTATAGTACCCTTGGTTCCAGGTCCTTGTTTTACATCACTTTAAATATTTTGTGACTATTTCTTCTGGCCTGCAAAGTTTCTTTGAGAAATCGGCTGACAGTCTCATGGGAGCTTCCTTGTAGGTAACTAACTGCTTTTCTCTTGCTGCTTTTAGGATTTTTTCTTTGTCTTTAACATTTGCCATTTTAATTATGTGCCATGGTGTGGGCCTGTTTTGGTTCATTTTTGGTGAGACTCTCTGTGCTTCCTGGACTTTTGTGTCTATTTCCTTCACCAGGTTAGGAAAGTTTTCAGTCATTGTTTCCTCAAATAGATTTTCAATCCCTTGCTTTTCTCTTTTCCTTCTGGTACCCCTATGATGTGAATGTTTTTATACTTGAATGTTATCCCAGAGGTCTCTTAAACTATTCTCATTTTTTTTTAAATTCTTTTTTCTTTTTGCTGTTCTGAATGGGTATTTTCTGCTACCTTGTCTTTCAAATCATCTATTTTATCACCTGCTTCATTTAGTCTGCCAGTGCTTCCTTCTAGTGCATTTTTAAGTTTAGTTATTGTATTCTTCACTTCTGACTGGTTCTTTTTTATGGTTTATATGTCCGATTTTATGCTCGCTATCTCTTTGTTGATATTCTAACTAAGTTCCTGGCGCATCCTTATATCCGTTGTTTTGAACTCTCTATCTGGTAGGTTGCTTGCTTCCATTTTGTTTAGTTCTTTTGGAGTTTTCTCCTATTCTTTCATTTGGGACATATTTCTTTGTTTCTTTATTTTGACTGCCTCTCTGTGTTTATTTCTATGTATTAGGTAGGGCTGCTATGTCTCCCTCTGTGGGGCCCAGTGGCACACTCCCTAGTCACCTGAGCCAGGTACTCTAGCAGTGTCCCCTCTGTGGGTTTTATATGCCTCCCTGTTATAGTTGAGCCTTGATTGCTATTGGCATGTCAGTGGGTGGTAGTGACTCTTAGGCTGACCAGCTGGGGTTTGGCCATCTCACAGTTTATGGGCTGCTGTGTGGGGGTCTTACTCCACTGGGTGGGGTTCACCCCAGTGGGCTCTAGTGCCTGTTGAGATTGCCCTTTGTGTGTGCCATTTGTGGGACTATTTGGGTGGTACTCTGCTGTGGTCTGAAGCCAACCTCCAAGTATGTTGGTTCTGGAGCCTTTTGGGAGGGCCTCCATTGCAAGCCCAGGTGAACCACTGCATGTGACTGGCCGGGGAGTACCTGGTAGGAGCTACAAAGCAATCCAGAGTTGGTCACTGCCTGTGCTGTACCTGGATGTGCGTGGGAGAGGCCACGCTGTGAACAGAAGACAACTGCCACCAGTACCAGGTCTGGGGTATCTCTGCAAAAAGCCAGGACACTCTGAGGCCTGCTGCCACCTGCTGGCTCCTGTAAGGTTCAGCACTAATAAAGCCTCCTGAGGTACGCAAGTTGGATGAGACAGGGTCTCAGTACGTCAGCAGAGTAGAGCAGCAGAGCTCATCGGGCCAATCTGATTCAGATTTGGCCTGTGGGAGCAGGCTCAACACAGGAAAAATGGCTCCTGCCTGCCAGCTGCATGGAAGGAGGGCCACAAATAGGGAAAACTGGGAATGTCCCTCCAGTCCTTGCCCCAAAATTATACAACCTAGTCTCTCCCCATATGTCTCCAATGCCCCCAGAGTCACCGTTCCTCCATGGAGCCCAGGGTGAGTACCTGTCTAAGGGTGAGATGTCTAAGAGGACATCTGGATTTCCCACAGCCTTCTGTCCCACCCAGATGGTCAGAATCCCCATTGGTTTTCACAGCCAGAAGTTGTGCAGACTTGTCTTCTTGGCACCAGCACTCCAGGTTGGGGGGCCTGGTATTGGGGGGCTAGGGTCTCTCATTCTTCTGTAAGGAACCTCTTGGCTGAGATTTCTCTCAGTTTTCAACTGCCACACGTGGGTGTGGGACCAGCCCATTTTGTGTCTCCAGCCCTCCTGCCAGTCATGATGCAGCTTCTTCCTCATATCCCCACTTATAAAACTCTTGTTCAGCCAGACCTCAGTTGGCTCTCCAGGTTGATTGTCCCATAACCTAGTTGTAGTTTTGATGTGTTCATGGGATGAGGCAAGCACAGTGTTTATCTACTCGGCCATCTTAGATCTCTTCCTTCCAAAAGCACTTAATACAAGGCTTTAGGTATAGTAGATGCTTAATAAATATTTGTTTAATTAATAAATGGGTGGACAAATGAATGAGTGAATGAGTAGATTAAAGAATGAATAGGCGAGTGGAGATCTCAGTAATAGACTGTTTCTCTAATAAATGTGAGAGACTGCATTGTTAAAAGTAGTTTTATTTTTTTTTAAACAAAAGAAGAGATCTGGATATGTTCAAATGAGTTAAGAAAAATGGGAGCTAGTAGAGAGGGAGATATTATAGAAGATACCAGAGTACTTGAAGGAGTCAGGTCTCAGAGAGGAGGGGTAGGAATGGGACAAATTTCCCAATTAAAAGGGTTACCTTTGCTAGGATATTTTTTCTGTGACCTTCTTTTCCCTTTCAGAATAAAAATTATCAATGCAAGAAAGCATAATCTTTTGCAAGTAAATGCAGATTCTAGAAGAAATGTGCTGCATACATTTCTCCATTTTATTTATGTGTTTTGAGCTTTGGAATGGCTTGAGTTAAACTGATTTATTCTCCTGCACATGGCATTTACAATTTAGGACTATTCAGCATCAGCCATCAACACCTGCTATTTTTCTTAGATTTTTACCTGGCACTATTTTCAAAGGTTCTATTTCTAAATTACAGATTTCCTTTTAGAAAGGACACAGCCCTAATTTGCAAAAGGAGACGCTTGTACAGTCTAAACAGCAAAAGCTGGCTTGTGAATTTATGATTTAATTTTTAAATTCTGTGCATAACAATAAAACATCTACGGAAAGGATCCCAGTTTCCATAGAAGAGGACATGTTGCACTGCTAAAGCATTGGCTCTTTGTTGCTTGTTGAAGTTTGGAAATTTGGAAAGCAATTTATGCATTTTTCTGAGACCCGCTACATTTAATCTGTTTGACAGGGATAAGTTACAAATGACTTGTTTAATAGATCAACTGTGTGAGATGAAATACAAATGAGGAAATGAGTGCAGCGGTAAAAAGTCCCCTGTCCTTTGCCAGTAGAAGAAATGGCTAAGCAGATTGTGGATGCACTTGCTGGGCCAATTCAGGATCAGATTAATAATGCTAACAGCAGAAGGGTAATCCTTTGTTATTGTTGTTTTTAGTTTATAAGACTTTGCTAGGGTTGAAGTGTAGGTTGGTAGTAGGTGTTGGGATGTCAGACAAGAGAACCACTACTTCCCAATCGCCCCTGGACTCAGACTCAGAGTGCTTCAAATGTGGTGAAGGGGGAACTGAACTGGAAATGGCTGCCGTGGCTGTGTCCACTCCCACATGGAAGTACCTCAAGAATGCCGCTGTCTACTGCCTGGGTTTCAATTCTCTAATTGCCAGGTGTTTGATTGCAATGCACAGCTAATAATGGTATCTAATTTATGGAACTTCTGTGAGGATGGAATGAGGTAGTCCATGTAAAGACCAAGCACAGTTCCTCAGAAGAAGCCCTCAGTAAATGTTAGCTATCATTATTCTTCCTTTTGATTACTAGAAGGAGAAAATATGAAAAGTGCAAGCCATGTAATGGAAGACAACTCAGAAAATATTTTTAGTTCTAATTTTATTTCAGAAAACCTGCCCTGATCAATCTCTGAGATTTAAAAAACAAGCCAGCCAGCAAGCAAACAAACAGCAGCAGCAGCAGCAGCAGTTTTTAAAGGCTTAAAGCACACTGATTTAAATGCTTAAAGGCTAGAGAGATCACAGTCCACCCAGCTGCTAGCTAGGCTCACTAACAATGCAAAGCTTTGCCCACTGAAAGACAGCCTGTACTGCTGCAGTGTATGGTCCAGAGTTTGTCACTATCTCGGCCTAACCCACGTTCACATCATAATTCCATTACCTGTGCTTCGGAGCACTGTCGGCAGAATGGTCCTGGTACCTAGAAAAGAACATGGGCAACGTCTCACAGACTAGACACGGCAACATATGTGATTGGTGGGAGAAGGGTGTATACACTTGGGATGAATTTTTCATGACTTAAGATATTGTTTGATTCTGATTTGGAGCTGGACTCGGATCATGTACAAAGCTGAGCAATAAATTTTGGTTGCTAAAAAATAGGTGCTGTTATGAGAATAATGGAAGAAAGCTATTGCTCAGGTGCTCATAATTCTACTAGTCATTGTGTGAAGAGAATGAGCTGGGTGTCAGTGGCTCTGCCTTCTAGTCCCGAGTTCAGGCATAAGTCAGGTAATATTGAGAAAGTCATCATCTTTCTGGACCTTAGTTTCCTTGTGTGTAAAATGAATGCTTCTGATTGGGTGTTCTCTAGGCTTCCTTCATGGCCATTATTTGATAATTTGAATAGAAGTTAATATACAAGCACATGGCAATGTAGAGTGAAGATAAGGAAAAGAAAAGGAATGACAGAATATAAAGGAAAGGGAAGATATGGAGACAAGAGAGAGAAGAAGAAAGAAGGCAAAGGCAAGAGCAGATCAGCAAAAGGAAAGAAAATACCAGACAAAACAAGCAAATGGTGAGAAGAGATGTGGTGAACAGGCACGAGAGCCATTTTCTTGGTCAATGGAGGAGTTGCTCTGAGAAGAAGAGACTCCTGTGACACCGATTGCTTTCCTTCACATTGAACAAATCTCAGTTAGCAAGTCAGACTCTTGCTGTTAGAGGAAAAGCAGAAGAAATGAGAAAGTTTAGGTAGGATAATTGGAGATTGCTTGAGGAAAGACAGAGGGAAGTTGCAGGTGGAGGGAGTGATGCCACAGGGAAAGGAAAGCAATCAAAAGGGAGGATGAGGCATCCCCCCTCTGCTGTACAGTGTGGCCCACCAAGCCCTCGACTCAGGGACTTCTGTGTACTGTAGCTCCTTACTTCTGCTCTAGGCAGTTCCTGCTGCATTTATACAGACTGCAAAAAAAAAAAAAAAAAGAGGTTCTTTTCTCTGATCTCTCTGACTTTGTAAATGTAGTAAGCGTCCAGAATTTTGTTCATCCCTGTACAATCTGCTATTCTCAGAAGTCACTATGCAGACACCATAATGGTGTTCACATTTCAGCTATAGTTTGTCCGGGCTCTTTTTAACTCAGAATTCTCAGGGAAAATAGGAAAGACAAATACTTTGAATTCCTTATTTGTGTATTAAAGTGCATCATGATGGCTAAAGCTGTTAATTAAGGGGCCTTCAATAAGGCAGGATTTTATTGTTCCAAAACTATGGACTATCTCAGCCAATGTTTCTGCATTATACAACTAAAATAACTAAAAATAAATAAAAATAGTAACATGTTCTCAGAAGGAATAATATCTGTACTACTGAGTTGACATTTCATAATATCAGAAACTGAGTGACTAGAAAACGTGTGTTCCTCTGAAAGGCAGGTATCTCTATTCCTACCCTGTTACTAACACTGAGGCTCGGCATCCAGATGTACAAATTGTAAACTTCCCAACTGTTAGCATCCTGAGTAACTTCTAGTATTTCTTAGTTTTTATTTTCCTTTTCATGATTTCTAATACATTCTGATACACTAATTTTCACCAATTTCTCAATGAAAGGTAGCCTTGTTTCGAATGGGATGGGTTAGGGAACTGGTCCAAGTGTGAAGACTGACAGTGACAATGACTACCTGGACATGCATCAAGATTGCTTTCCCATTATTTAACTACCAACGCAGACAACTAATTAGGCAGAGGATATCTACCAGAGAAGATGGGCCCCACATTCTGATGCCTCCTACTTCTCCTCAAAGAAGCGTGCAGATTTCAGTGGTCATTGCTGCTTGAACTAGTGGGACACACCCAATTTGAAGGCTCTCTGGGCCTCATTTTAAAACTAGGCAGGACATAGCCCTGTATCGGTATCCAAGGGCTTGTCTCTTCTGCTTAAGATATAGGATCTCTGCTGTGCCACTGCTCCTGTGTTTGGGATCTCTTTCCCAAACTGGATCAAGGAAACTTTCCTTTGATCACTGGTCAAAGGAAACTTTGCTATGACCTCCTATATGGTGATAGCCCTTAGGGATAGTTTTGTAAATTGCTGTTATGTTACATTGTGTAGCTCACTAGATATTTTAACTGCCCAGCTGACATATAAGATCATAATTATGAATTAACTTAAAAGTCAAAGGAATACTTTTATATTACAGGTCAATCACCTAGAAGACAAAGGATTTGGACATATCCCCTTTGATGAATTGTATACCCCATTGTAAAAACAGATTTGGATAGCAGGTACAAATCCATGTTTGTGGAAGTCAAGTATTGACAAACTGTCTAGAAACTGGGGCAGCAAGGCAGGAAATTCACTGCTTCTCTCTAGTATTTTTAAAGATTCCATAGCTACTACTATTAACAAACTATTCTGATGGATTGGATTTTTTTTTCCCAACTTCTCTCTCACTCTGCAACAGACTATACATTTTCAGTCTTTGCATTGCCTCCCAGTAGAGTAGGTGGGGTATACATCCCCACCCCACTGACTTCAGGGTTGGCGATGTGACTTTTTGGTGATAAAATGTTAGCAGATGTTGCTTGAACTGAGGTTCCAAATGTGTTTGCATGGTTAGGTGTGGTTTCTTGTCCTTCTGACATCTAGATGAAAAGACCATGCTCTGGGATGACACAGGTGGTCCCAGGACAAAAGGCCCGAGGAGCAGACCTGAAACTGGCCTTGCAGCCTGAGGCAGACCCATTCTGACCAATGAAAAGTCCCAGGAGAGAGAAATACATGTCTGTTGTTGTTGTCCACTGATATTTTTGGGGTTGTGTGTTAGATAGCATTATTGTAGCAGAACTCTGGCTAATATATCTAATACATCATTTTCCTTTTGGAATTTTCTATGAGGTTTATAAATAATAATGGGCACACCTAGAGATGTGGTGAGGTTATCTCTGCGTGCTGTCACTCAACATAAAGGCTTTTGGAGGTAGGATTTGTGTTTCTTTAACAAGTGTCCCTATGTTGAGATGAGCTTTAAAGAAAAAACAAGAAAGCTTATACGAACTATTACTTCTTTTTTTACATACACACACACACACACACACACACACACACACACACAATTTTTAAAATGGATATTCAGTCCTGAGGTAGTGCCTGACATATTGATTTAGAAATACAGTCTAAGTTCTGTTACCTTAGATACTTGAGTTCTAAGAATGTAGAAATCAGGAGTAATATTTTCTGTCCCTTTTCAGGTTGTAAAAAGGCTAATTTGGAAAGTCTGATTCAATTTCTCATCCCAGAACATCTTGCTGCTTCTCCACCATATCTGCATCCCTTCAGCAGACATTGTTACAATCTTTTTTAGCCAAAGATATTGACAGTTTCTTCTTCTGGCTGGGTCAGCTCAATTCATTTTGTGAGACAGCCCTCGCAAATACAGGCAGTATGCTAACCACCTCCTGCTTCTACCAGCAGGAGGGGCTATAGAGTCATGCTCCAGCAGGGTCAGTCCGCCCTCATTCTCCACCAAATGACTGCTGCCATGACCACCTTTCAGTTGACTCCAATCTGTTGGCTGAGTTATGAAGCTTGTGTGGGTGGCTGAGCATTCTGGTTTTCATATGGAATCTGACTACCTACCCTGACACTGGTCAGCTTGATTGGAACTCTGTCATGCTCTTTAGCTTTTCAAACTCTCGTCTGCCCATGAACTGGACTCTTTTCTCCATACCTACAGACAGACAGTCTACTCTGTATGCATTTTGTATCATAAATAGGACCCCATCCACTTGACTCTTAGCACTGTCCCATGATTGTGCCTGTGCATATGCTGGCGTTCCCCACATTTTGGACTAGACCTCCTTCTACCTAAGTGAGTCTCTTGGTCATGCATTAAATATTTTATACTAGAGTACTGCTTGCTACTATTGGATGTTAGTCCTTTACCAGGACTGGTGATTATCAGCACCACCATCAGTCAGCCTCCTCTGTTCATGGCTTCATTCTCTTCCTCACCAAATCCAAATTGCTGACATCTCTCTTGATACATGTTTATAAAATATGACTTGTTTTCTAGATCTACTTTGTCTGTGTGTGTGTGTGTGTGTGTGTGTGTCTGCTTTAAAAAAATTATTTTTCAATTACAGTTGACATATAATATTACATTATTTCAGGTATACAACATAGCGATTGATATTTATATACCTTATGGAGTGATCCCCCTAGTACCTACCTGACACCATGCATAGTTATTACAATATTACTGACTATATTCCCTATGCTGTACTTTACATCTCATAATTATTTTTATAACTGGCAATTTGTACTTTTTAAACCCTTTCACTTTTTTCTCCTAACCCCCTTCCCGTCTGGTGACCATCAGTTTGTTCTCTGTATCTATGAGTTTGTTTCTGTTTTGCTTGTTCATTTATTCATTTTTTATTTTTTTTATTTTTTAGGTTCCACATATAAGTAAAATCATATGGTATTTGTCTTTCTCTGTCTGACTTATTTCACTTAGCATAATACCCTCTAGTTCCATACATATTGTCTCAATTGACAAGATTTAATTCCTTTTTATGGCTAAATAATATTCCACTGAATATATCTACCACATCTTCTTTATTCGTTCATCTGTCAATGGACACTTGGGTTGCTTCCATATCTTGGCTATTTTAAATAATGCTGCAGTGAACATAGGGGTACATTTATCTTTTTGAATTACTGTTTTCTTGGATCGATACCCAGTGTGGAATTGCTGGATCATATGATAGTTCTATTTTAGTTTTCTGAGGAACCTCCATATTGTTTTCCATAGTGGCTACACCTGTTTACAATTCCACCAATGGTGCATGAGGGTTTCCTTTTCATCACATCCTTACCAACATTTTGGTTGATTTATTGCTTAGAGCCATTCTGACAGGTGTTAGGTGATAGCTCATTGTGGTTTTAATTTGCATTTCCCTGGTTAGTAATGTTGAGGAGCTTTTCATATGTCTATTAGCCCTCTATATGTCTATTTGTATCCTCTGCACATTTTTTAATTCAATTGTTTGTTTTTTTGGTGTTAAGTTGTATGAATTCCTCATATATTTAGGATGTTAACCCTTTATAGGATGTATCATTGGCAAATATCTTCTCCTATTTAGTTGGTTGTCTTTTTGTTTTATTGTTGGTTTATTTTCACTGTGCGAAAACTTTTTAGTTTGATGTAATCATACTTGTTTAATTTTGTTTCCCTTGTCTGAGGAGGCATACCCAAAAACAATATTCTTAAGGCTGTTGTCAAAGAGTTTCCTGCTATGTTTTCTTCTAGGAGTTTTATGGTTTTGAGTCTTACATTTAAGCCTTTAATCCATTTTGAGTTTATTTTTGTATATGGTGTAAGAAAATGATTTAGTTTCATTTTTTGCAGGTATGTGTCCAGTTTTCCCAACACTGTTTATTGAAGAAACTGTCTTTCCCTCATTAAATATTTATGCCTCCTTTGTCGTAGATTAATTTGACCATATAAATGTGGGTTTATTTTTGGGCTCTCTATTCTGTTCCACTGATTTGTGTGTCTGTTTTTGTGCTAATATAATGTGGTTTTTTTTTTGGTTTTTGTTTGTTTGTTTGTTTGTTTTTTTAGGTACTATAGTCTTATAGTCTGATATCAGGTAGTGTAATACCTCCAACTTTGTTTTGCTTTCTCAAAACAAAGTTTGGCTATTCGGAGTCTTTTGTGGTTCCATATAAATTTCAGAATTATATGTTCTAGTCTGTCAAAAATGCCACTGATATTTTGATAGGGATTGCATTAAATCTTTAGATTGCTTTGGCTAGTATGGACATTTTCATGATGCTAATTCTTCCTGTTCATGACCATGTTATATCCTTTCATTTATTTGTGTTTCCTTCAGTTTCTTTTTCAATATCTTAGAGTTTTCCAAGTTCAGGTCTTTTACCTCCTTGATTAAATTTATTCCTAGGTATTTTATTCTTTTTTGATGCAATTGGGATTGTATCAAAAAAGAATAAATGGGATTGTTTTCTTAATTTTTCTTTCTGATAGTTCATTATTAGTATATAATTTTTCTTTCTTTCTGATAGTTCATTATTAGTATATAAAAATGCAACTAATTTCTGAATATTAATTTTCTATCCTGATGCTTTACTGAATTCATTTATTAATTCTAATAGATTCATTGGTGGAATCTTTAGGGTTCTCCTCTATATAGTATCATGTCACATGCAAATAATGATATTTTTACTTCTTTTTTTTTTCCAATTTGGATGCCTTTTATTTCTTTTTCTTGTCTGATTGCTGTGGTTAGGACTTTCAATTCTGTGTTTGATAAAATTGGTAGAAGTTGACATCCTTGTCTTGTTCCTGATTTTAAGGAGAATGCTTTTAGCTTTTCCCAGTTGAGTATGAGGTTAGCTGTGTGTTTGTCATTTATGGTCTTTATTATTTTCCCCCAAGCCACTTTGCTGAGAGGGTTTTTTTTTAATCTATCATAAATGGATGTTGGATTTTGTCAAATGTTTTAACTGTATTTATTGATATGATCATATGATTTTTATCTTTCATTTTGTTTATGAAGTATATCATGTTAATTGGTTTTCAGGTATTGAACCAACCTTGCATCCAGGAATAATTCACACTTGATAATGGTGTATCTTTTTAATGTATTGCTGAATTTAGTTGTTAATATTTTGTTGAGGATCTTGAACATATGAGAATAGAGGCTGAGATCAGAAAGGTAGGGATAAATAGAAAGGGAAAAGACAGGACATCAGGAAAATGGGATAGGGTGGAGGGTGTAGAATGTGTTTAAAGGACAGGGACAGGCACTGTTCCACGTGGCTGGTATTGACAGACTGGTTCTATATTGCAGGGAGGACCAATTTTATTTAAAAGGCCAGAGATATACTTATTCAAAACATATTTATTAAGCCTTTTCTATATTCTAGGCTCTGTTCTAGTCACTTGGGTTAAGTCAATAAAAGAAACAGGAAAAAAATTCTGTGTTAAGTTTACATTGGGGATGGGAGGTGGGGAAAGACCATGAACAATTAATGTAATAAAAAAGTAAAAATATCTTAAAAGATGATAACCACTATGGAAAAAATAATGTGAAAAAATAGTAAAAGGAATCAGTAGTGCAGGAGTATGTTGAAACTGAAAGGGTGATTGGGACTGCCTGTTGAGAAGGCAACATTTTAACAAAGAACTACATGAGCCACATGGTTATGTTGGAGAAGAGCCCTCCAGACAGAGGAAAGAGCTAGTACAAATGACTTAGGCCTAAGGCCTGAAAGGGTTGGAAAATTAAACTGCAGACAGTATCACAAGGCCCAGAGCACCTACAAGTAGTGCAGAAGAGCTTCTGAAGCTCCCATGTACCCCAGGAAGACATAAGTAAGTTGGCAGTGGGATGGGGGCCAGGACAGAGCTTGAGGTTGAAAGTAAAGACTACAGCCACACACCTATCAATTGGAGGCACTGCCAAGGCTAATTATGTAGATGCAGTGGGGACAGAGTCTGGCTTCCATGGCTAGAGGTGACAGCAGCTAAGCCTTAGTGTGGTCCAGTGAGGGCAATGGCGGGCACCCAGACCCCAGTCTCCTTCACAGGATGACTTAAAGCCATTTAGTAACTTAAATGATCCTAAGGGACAAAGGAATGAAACGGAAACCCTAACTTTAACTGAGTATCTGCCCCAGGAGACTGAATTTTAAATTAAAGGGAAAGGGAGTTCTCTCAAACTGGAAACATTGTGTTTGTTTGTTTGCTTTTTTATTTTTGAACAAAATTGTAGCTTGATAGCCAACTTAAACTCAGTTATACTTTTAGACATATGAGAAATATTATGCTTGCTATGTGAATGGTTTATAGATAGAGAAGAGAAACCAAGAGCTAATTGATAAAGTTATTTCAATTTTTAATCCTTGAAGGTTACATATCAGCTTGTTGATAGTATAATATTTGTTCACCTATCTGCTATTTATCAAATACTTGTTGGACACCTCCCCCTCCATCTTGGAGTAGAAATGAATTATGCAGCTTTGCAAGATACTAACCCTACCCTCAAGGGGCTAATAATGTAAAATATAAAAGTTCTTGTTACTGAAACATATTAAAGGCTCTTTGAAAATTTGATTCCAGAGGGTAGGTTTGAAGATAAAAATTTATTTTTTGAGCAATTTATGAAAAATTGGGTGAAAAATGCAGAGTTCCCATAAATCCCCTCATCTAGCCCCCAATTTCTCTTGTTATTAATACCTTGTATTACTGTGGTATATTTTTTACAATGTATGAGCCACTGTTGATGCATTATTATTAACTAAAGCCCACTGGGTTTCACTCCATGTAGTATACACTCTGTGAAGTTGACAAATGCATAATGACAAGCATCCACCTTTATAGTATCATATAGAGTATTTTCATTGCCCTAAAAGTCCTCTATGCTCTGCCTTTTCATTCCTCCCTCCCCTAGCCTCCAGCAACCACTGATCTTTCTACTGTCTCCATAGCTTTGCCTTTTCTACAATGTCATATAGTTGACATCATATAGTTTGTAGCCTTTTCAGATTGGCTTTTTTCACTTAGTAATATGCATTTAAAGTTCTTCATGTCTTTTCGTGGTTTGAGAGCTAATTTATTTTTATTATCATGTAATATTCCATTGCATGAACATATCAAGGTTTGTTTATTCACCTATTGAAAGCCATATTGGTTGCTTTGACACTTAGTTTTTAATTTAGTCTTCTGTTCTATGACTGAATCTTCTTTTTCTTACTTCAATTTGGTCCTCCTATTGTTTTAACTGGAAAAGCACTGATATATTGTTGTATTTGAATTTATTGATTGCAAGTGACAGAAACCCAAATTGAATCAATTTAAGCAAATCACTTAATTTACCGTATGGGTACAGTCATAATACATGGAGCTTGAAGACAGGAACAAGGCTGAGCCTTGGAACAAGTGGAACGTGTCTGAGGACATTGCATCTTGATTGTAAAAGCGGTTATGTATATGTGTATCTATCAATTCACCTATCTATATATACATGCAGAGAGTACCAAAAAATGTGTACGTATTTTAAGAAAGAAAAATTGTATTAAAATTGTAATACTCAATATATACTGATAACAAAAGATGAATACAAGTCATGTTTGACTTCTGCAATTACAAGAGGTGCTCAAAGTGGTTCCCATCAGCGTCCAGACATTTCTGATTATGGCAAACTACTGCTTGAGGAATGTTGACCAACGTGTCCATTTGTATACATTTTTTTGGCGCTTCCAGTATATATATGCCCACATACATATGTAACAGATTCTTTTCAAATTGGTTTCTAACAATCTACAGATTTAGCCAATGGACAGAAACTAGTCTGATTTTCTCTTTTGGTACCAAATCCAGTTTCTTTTGAAGACCCCACCTTAATCCAGCTCTGCTGCTGTCCTCTGGGTTAATCAATTAAACCATTGAAGCAGAGTCAAGAGAAGACCCCTGATGCGGCAGTGACCAGGTGGAAGGATTAATTGGGGTGGAATGGGTGGTATATGGTGTGTGGTCAGAAGAAAATAGTGCACCTAAAGCAGCTACGACTTTTTTTTTTTTTTCCTCATGAAGTGCTGTGTTAACATTTAGATCTACATCCAGGTATCAGAATATTATCTATTGCAGAAAATAACTTTACTTAATGTGTTTTTGAGATCAATAATTCAGAGTACGTGTTCGCTCTTTCTTTAGCTTGCTGCTGAAAACAGAAGGGTAAGAAAGACTATTCAGTATTCTTTGGACCGATTGAACTCCCTTCAGTGTAAATTCCTGACTTGGTTTTCCCACACTTAGTTTATGAACTTGTCATTAGAGTCGTTTGGAACGAGTGAGACACAAGAAAGAGAAGAACCTACTCATATCACATCTTAATAATCAGTGACATTCACCAGTTGATTCATTTAGCAATTATGGCAAGAAGTAGCAGACAAAGAGCATAACTATGTTGTGGTTTTGTGTTTCAATACAGAAGGGTAGAAATATTATTAGGCTCACATGATGTAACAGTCAGCATTCATTGTCCATTTACAGTTATTCATGTATTAATTAAACAAGTGTTTACTATGAACTGTCTGAGTCTTTTACTAGTTTGAACTCTCTGAGGCATGGCCCCTGTCTTTTGTTGTTTCCTTAGCATATGCTACTGCACTAGCCTCAGAGTAAGGACACAATCCACATCTGCTGATTTGAACTGAATTGTAAGGACACAATCCACAGAGTAAGGACACAATCCACATCCGCTGATTTGAACTGAATTGGGTTGACTGCTGCTGGCAAATAAGGGATAACTAAAAGCTTCCTGTGCTCATGGACCTCTGCCCTATTGGGGCTGTAATGATTGGGGGAAAATAAGCAACATATGGTAGCAGTGTTTTCCATTTAATTGAGAACCAACTATATTCTAAGTACTGTCACATATCGCACCTTTAGACCACCTAACAACACTATGTATGTATGTGTCGGAAATTTTAAATACCTTGTCCAATGATATCTAGTTAATAAGTGTCATAACAGATTCAAAAACACACTCTAATAATTTTGTGTTTGAATTCGTTACTGGCTCCTATGGTGAGGTTGGTTTGCTAGTTTGTTTTTCATTTAAAGCAGTTTCTTTCTTTGTATGCAGTCAGAAAAATAATGCTATTGATTTTCAATAATGCACTTGAACTTTTTCCAGTGGGATTATGGGACTCATTAAAATGTTTATGATTTAGCTCTATTTAAAAAAAATCTTCATGTCGTTTCATTTGTGGACAACAGTAGACATTTCATTATCAAGGCCAAGGGTTCCTTAATTAGCAACCTCTTCCTTTGTGTGACACTAAATGGTTCTATAGGGGTGGGGCCAGTGACCTTGGCATCATTAATGCCATGCTGTAGTCATCTCAGTTCTAGTACATTATAAACTCAGTATTCCCTACAGCATCTTTTTGATTTGTATAACCATCAGCTTCCAGACTCTAGTATGCCTTCCCACTAATAATTAGACTCTGGAAACTCAAATGCCAAAAAATTTTTTAAAATATTCTGACTTTAAATTATATATTTAAGATATGTTTAATATTTGTATACATATAGTCCTGTAAAAACATATGTAGTTAGCAAAGCAACACAACTTTTAGAAATGTATTCTTGCAGTTGAAGGGCTTTGTTACACAAGAAGGACTTTGAATTCATTCATTCTACAGGCAGCAGGAAGCTGAGGCATCTGTGACTAGATTACACAGGATCTTTGTCATTCTCTTTTGGCAAAATACCTCTTTATCACTCAAAGATGTAAGTGCTAACAGGACCTGCTGGAATAATTCCCGTTGTTCCCTGCAATCACCACTATTCACTCCTACACTATTTAGTAAGGACAGATTTTTCTTAATAGAGAAATCTGAAGCTAAATTTATCCCCAAACTATTGCCCAAAATATGTCGAAAATCAAGAGCTCAAATGAGGTGGTATGAGGTAAGAAAAAATAATGGCTATTTTTATAATTCAGCACCTTGGAAAATAAATGTTTTGAGATATAAACCAATAGCTCTTAAATGGCATTGACACAAAGCACCACTAAAGATCTGCTAAATAACAGCCAGGCTTTTTCAATGCAGTATATAATTCATGATGTCACAAGATTAAGCGTAATCTTAATTCTTAGAAAATTAACTTTACTTTGCATCTTAATTTTTATGTACTTTGGTTCAGGATTTTGAATATTGTATCTTTAACCTGACAGGCACTGCAATCCTAATGTAATCATCAAATTGAAAATTCAAGTGCTAGGATAGGTGAGTCTGGAAAAAAATTTAAACCTGAGATTTTTATTATAATTAGCATGCCTATGTTAATATTTGAGACAGTTTAAATATTTTATAATAGAGAACAGAAAAAAATATTACAAGTTGTTTTTTTATGTAAATTAATGGAGAAGTTAAAGGGATAGTATTCTAAAAATAGATTAGAAATAAACAGAGGAATTTTCATAAAAGGACAGAGTAGCCTACTAAATACTCAGTTTCTTTTACAGTCATGTTTATATTACTCCAGTCTTTGAAAGGAAAAGTAAATATGTGAAAAGTTAGAAAAGACTAAAATTATATTTTCGTATGTGAAAACAACTGATTTTCATTTTAAAGCAACCATTCCTTAATATTTCCTCATATGACATGCACTTATAAGAAGGAATCCATTTTTTGATCACTTTGGGGGATTTTTAAACTACGAGACATTACAATCTTTGTCTCATATCTGTCTTTTACTAATGCTTTCCCTATGCCCTTGATCATGGTCCCCCACCCCTACCTTCCACCATGAGTGTCCTTCAGTCCCCTTTTGTACCTAAGTGTCCCTCGCATCAAGGTTGAGATATTCTACATGCTAGGCTAAAGATTATCCCAGGACATTAACTTAATACGTAGCATTTTCACAGATTGTAGGATATTCCCACTCTGAAGAGGGCTAGACATTAACTGCTCAGTTAATACTTGATTCAAATTACTGTTCCCTTACACACATATGGAAAAGCACTGCATGTACTCACCACCCCCTGCCTTCCAAATAAAAGTCAACAACCACTGATCAAGTGTCCACTTACTCTCTTGGATAATCCTGCTAATTGTAGCAGGTCAATAATTTTGCTGTTCATCTGCTGAGTGGCGGAGACATTTTTTTTTCATTTAACACGTCAATTTATAAACATTTGTAATCTGAAATACAAATATATTCATTGTTTATTCCTTCATTCAACAATTAGATATTGAGAGTTCCAGGCACAGCAAGAAGCTCTGGGGTCATAGAGACAATTAAGGAATAAGACATGATTTTTTCCCTCTCAGAGCCATTAGTCCAGGGAAATGTTAGACTTGATCAAGAAAAGAAACAACATCTATCACAGTCACTTGGGATTAAACATAACAAATTGCTTATAGCCTTTGCTGGGGACTATTTGTATCACCCCAAAATCCATATTTTGAAACGTAACTCCCCAATGTGATGGTATTTGGATGTGGGACCTTTGGGAAGGGATTGGGTCATGAGATTGAAGCCCTTATGAATGGGATTAGTGTCCTTATAAGAAAAGACAGGATAGAGATGATTGTCTTCCTCTCTGCCGTATGAGAGTACAATGAGAAAATGGCCACCGACAGGTCTGATATCTTGCTTTTGGACTTTCTAGTCTCCAGAACTGTGAGAAATACATTTCTATTGTTTAAGCCACCGAGTCTATGGTATTCTTGACATGGCAGTGCTGCTAAGTGACTAAGATAGCTTTACTGCTGGGATTCTTTGGGGCCATAGTTCCTTTACACGTGTCTGATCCATGAGTCTTTGATTAATAAATGCATAGGACCAAAGGAACCTGAGAGAATAAGTAGTGAGCGCTGGAATTTCTGGAGAATATGCATTGTTAGATGATCTTTTATTATCTGAGTCATTAATTTATTAATTCAATAAATATTTATTGAACACATTACATTATGTGGCAGACACTGTATTGGATTCGCATAGTGATAAACTATGTAGAAACGGTATCTCTTATGGGAGATTCAAGCAAAACAAAATTACCCAAACAAAACCCCCAACAGTTTGCAAGTATTTTACTTAAAAACCCAAGTTGTTATGAAAAAAAAAAGTATGGATCTTATATATTAGGTTTTAAGCAATATGAGGGAAGAGATTTCTGTCTATTTTGTTCATTGGGTATATCTATAGGAACAAAACCAGCACTTACCACACAGCTACGACAATATAACACTAGTTGAATAAATCTGGCAAATAACAAAAGGGAGGGATGTATTAGTGGGATTCGGAGAAGGTGTACAAATTTCCTATTGCAGCTGTAATACATTATCACAAACTTAGTGACTTAATTAAAACAACACAAACTTATCTTACAGTTCAGTTGTTCAGAAGTACAAAATGTATCTCACTCAGAAAAAATCAAGGTGCCAGCAGCAGGGCTGCATTCCTTCAGAAAGCATTACTGGAGAATCAGTTTTGTCCCCCCCCCCCCCTTTTTTTTCCAGCTTCCAGGCAACCACATTCCTTGGCTCCTGGCTGTGCGTTTCCATCTTCCAAGATGCTGAGCCTTTCTCACATTGCCATATCTCTGGTCCCCTCTTCCATAGTCATAGCTTTGTCTTCCACTTTTACGGACTCCTGTGATTACATTGGGAACACCAGCGTAATCCTGGATAATCTTAATTTAAGTCAGATATTTAGTGACCTTCATCTATCTGCAGTCATAATTCTTCTTTGCCATGTAACAATGTATTCACAGGTTCCAGGGATTAGGATGTAGGCCGCTTTGGGAGGCCATTATTCTGCCTACCACAGTTTTCACTGAATAGTGATGCTGAGAAGCCAAGATCTGAAAGATGGAAGAAGTTAGTCATGTAAGAGGTGTGTGTGTGTGTGTGTGTGTGTGTGTGTGTGTGTGTGTGCACATGTGTACACATAAGCTAGTAGGGTGTTAGTGGTTCAAGTGATAGAGAGGGGAGAGAGCCTTTTAATATATTCTGTGGGAAAGAGTTTGCATTTACTTGTCAGTATACTTGGAAGCTATTGGTTTTTAAAAAAGAATGATCTGATTTCTATTTTAAGTGGGTCACCCCCAGGAGAAGAAAGAAACAGCATACAAATGTTTTTTTAACAGCAGGATGCTAGAAGTGCAATAGGTTTATGAGAAAGGAGAGCTGGGAACAGGTGATGGACTTGAGGGACTGAGGAATCTGTGTGGGGCAGTCTGAGGCTCATCCACCCTGGTCAGTTGCAGATCTGGTCAGGAGAGAAGGGTGAAGTGAGGTAACCAGTGGGGGGTGGGAGGGACCTGAGAAGGGGCAAGTGTTTTCTCCGTGAACATATTCTTCACAGGTGAGTCTTTTCCAGATTTTTAGACAAGGTGAAGTCTTTTTTTTTTTTTTTTTAATTAAAGTTTATTGGGGTGACAATTGTTAGTAAAGTTACATATGTTTCAGGTATACAATTCTGTGATACATCATCTATATATCACATTGTGTGTTCACCACCCAGAGGTAGTTCTCTTTATACAACATCCATTTATTATTAAAACCCTTAATAAAATGGGTATATAAGGAAAGTACCTTAATATAATAAAGGCCATATATGACAAACCTTCAGGTAATATCATAATTAATGGTGAAAAACTGAAACCCTTGGCTCTATGTTCAGGAACAAGACATGGCTGTTCCCTATCACCTCTGCTTTTCAACATAGTATTGGAAGTCCCTGCCAGAGCAATCAGGCAAGAGAAAGAAATAAAAGGCATCCAAATTGGGAATGAAGAAGTTAAATTGTCACTTTTTGCAGATGATATGATGCTATATATAAGGTGAAGTCTTTATAGCAAGATCTGGCTCTGTGTCTGCTTTTGGCTTTTCGATTCTAAAGAGGATAAGTGAGGAATCGGGTCAGCAGAGTGGAAAAGATTCCAAGATCTGACAAGCTAATAAAGTTGTGGCCACCTAGAGGTAGTCAAATGTGGCAAGCAATAATTTTTGGAGTCTGTTACTCAAAAGCTGTATCGACTGGAGAGTTTAAATGAGAAAGTGGACCTAGAAAATCCTCTCTAAGAACTTTTTTTTTTTTTTAACACAGAAAGAAGGAAACACATTTTATTTTGTTTTATTAATATTCGTGAAACCCTGACCCCATGGAAAAGGTAGGAGAGAACTTTTCATTGTTTCCTCATTACAGGGGGCAAACTCGGAGGATTGGGAGCGGACTCCCTAGTGTATCCTGAGGGGAGCCCCAGGCCACTGGGGTTGCTCAGTCAGTGCTGGATGGCATCTGCATTTGTTTAATACATTTTAGTTGTCATCATCTTCATCCTGTATTATTCATGAAAATGCCTGCACATAAAGCCGTTTATCAGTGAAGGAGTACATATGGTGCTATGTGCTGCATTGTGATATTAAGGGCTTACCGTGGAGACTGGCGATAAACTAATGCTGCCAGTACTTCTGCTATTAAGATATCCAAACCTCTTCATCATACCAAGCGTGGCCTGGAACAGGTGACTTGGCAGAATCGCGGCCATAAACAGATGCTCATTTGGATGCTAATTAAAATTTATAAACCAGGTGCCATTTTGGGGGGACTCACGTTTTGATAAATTATTTGTTAAGTATCTTTCAAGTATATCCTTTAATATCAATTAAAACTATTCAAAAAGGATTTACCATTTTAAAAGGAATGTATCGTTTTGTACGTGCCAAAAGGAGAGCAGAGTACAAGGAAATCTCCTGCACTGAGATATTCAGCATGGGATTATTAAAAATAAAACAGAAGTTCATGTGTGGGCATTTCAGATGATGGGTGTCAAGAGGTTCGAATGGCACATCAGCATGGGAACTATCGTTCTACCCACTCTCTGTAGGCCTCTGTCTTCAAGTATGACCAGGAGACACTGCTCGCTGTGATAGAGGAGTTTTGGGGTCCATTTTCCTGCTGCCATCCCAGTAAGTGAACATCCTCAGATGAAGCCCGACTGTAGACAGAGACATATCAGGTCTATCATAAGAGAGGGAGCAAACCAATGGATGCACAAAGCAGAGTGAGTAGGAATTGCTCTGGGAAAAACTGTTGAGAGCATTTACGTAGCGTACATTTGGGGTATGCTGATGGAAGGAGAGAACTTTGGAACAACTGGAGCCTCTTTACACTGCCTCAGCTTGTGGGAGATTGGAGCATGTGTAGGGAGATGGAAGGACCAAATAAGCCTCAGTTTGTTTGGCTTAAGTGACACTGGGTTGGCACTGGAAATAAATGAGCACATATTTTCCTTTGTTACTCTCTTTGATCCATTTCCCTTTCTTGCAATATTTTTCTGTAATCCTAATTTTAAAATAAGCAGGAAGTTACCATCTCAGTAGTGTTTGCAGGCAAAGATGGAAAGAGGCTACTCACTGTGGATGAAAATAATGAACTTCGTTGGGATTTTCATACAATGCAGGAAATAGAGAAATGCTAGGAGGTTGGCAGTGACTGCCAGAGAGAAACTCCTGGTGAGAAATGTTTATGGAGGTAGTAAAGACCTAAAAATGATCATTTTAATTATTGTGACCCCTCCAAATTCTAGCTAATTCTAACCTTAGAACTTTCTTTTGCCAATCTAGCTCTAAGGTATCTGATAGAATTTTTTTCATTTATTAAATCAACAAATATTTGAGTTTCAGTTTTGGTGTGTTTTGGTGCTATATGTATAGTGAACAAGAGGTGCATGGGCCCACCCCTCACGATGGCACTTCTTGACTGAGCCTTGAGGAGAGGGCTTGGCTCTGAATTTTACTCTAGGCGGAAGAGTTATATCATGTCAACTTTGGGGCCATGTAAATTCTACTGACCCCAAGTAAGAAACCATTCATGGAATCAAAATTATTATTAGAACTAGAAGTACCCTTTATCCAGTGCAACCTCCCAAGCTATCGTCTGTGAGTATAGAGTAAATCTCAGAAGCTTGTAGGTTATGACACAAAATGTGCGTGTATAAGAGTACTATGAAAACGATTATATATTGGTGTATTTTTTACATAAGAGACATGTTTTTATTTTGAACCTGTGGTCCAAAACACTTAAAAAAATACATATATATATATATATATAAAATTTTTTTTTCCAGAATGAGAGAAACCTCTTTTGTTAACATTTCATTAAGACAATAGCAATTGCCTTTATTACGTAAGAATGCACTAAGGACACAAAATAAGTGAGAATATCAGCAAGACTTAAGATGATAAAAATGTATATTTGTATTATGATTGTAAGAATATTAAATTATATATTCATTCATCCATTTAATAACTCTGATTGACTACTTAATATTTACTAGGTAGTGGGGGTATACCAATGAAAAGGCATGACCTTTGCCCCCAAGAAGCTCATACCTTAGTTGAAGGCAGATTTTTCAAGGGGAAATTTATAATACACTATGCAAATGTCACAGTAGAGGTTTTATGGGATCTTCAAAGAAAGGGTCTGCACCATGAGTGAGAAAGTCAGAGAAGGCTTAACAGAAGAGGTAATGTTAGATTCAAAACATTAAAGATGAGTAGAGATTTGCTTGCTAAATAGGGGAAGAATCCTGGGGCAGAAGTCATGGATTCTGGAAAGAGTATGGAATGTTGGGGAATCAAGAACTGAGTGCTGAACAGGAAACAAAGTACTCTTACGGAGAGTGATGACCAATGAGGCTGGATAGACAGGTAGGGGCTGAGACGAAGGAGCTTTATGTCACACGCCTTAGTTTTTATTTAATTCTAGAGAAAAAAAAAATACATTAAGCAAGGTAATAAGAAAATCCAGTTTTCTTTTTCTTTCTTTCTTTCTTTGTTTATTAGTTTCAGGTGAACAAAACAGTGTAATAGTTAGACATTTATCATTTATATCCCTCATACAATGTCAACCCTCCTCCCCCCATCCACTACCCTTCTGACATCGCACACAGCCATTACATTTCCACTGTCTCTATTCCTAATGCTGTACTCCACTTCTTGTAAATATGTGTGTGTGTGTGTGTGTGTGTGTGTGTGTATATATATATATATATATATATATTTGATAAAATATCTATATATATATATATATACACAATATATATAAAATTGTAGTTGACATTCATTATTGTTCAGCTTCAGTTTCAAGTGTACAGTGCAGTGATCAGGCATCTACATCTTCCCTGAGGTGGTCTCCCTAACGAGACAAGTGTCCATTGGATACCCTACAAAATCTTTATAACATTATTGATTACATTCCCCAAATTGACTTTCGTAGCCCTGTGGCAATCTTGTGGTTACTGACTGTGCTTTCGAATCCCTCACCTTCCCCCTTATCTTCACCCACCCTCCCATCAACAACCCTCAGTTTTTCCTCTATGTCTCTGAGACTGTTTCTGATTAGTTCATTCATTTATTCTTTTCTTTAGATTCCACATATAAGTGAGATCATATGGTATTTGTCTTTCTCTGACTTATTTCACTTAACATAATATTCTCTAGGTCCAACCATGTTGTTACAAATGGTAAGATTTCTTTCTTCTTTATGGCTGCGTAATACTCCATTGTATAAATGTACCACGGTTTCTTAATCCAGTCATCTACAATTGTTTCCATGTCTTGGCTATTGTGTACAGTGCTGCAGTAAACATAGGGATGTATAAAGTTTTTTGAATTAGAGTTTTGGATTTCTCTGGATAGATACCTAGGAGTGGAATTGCTGGATCATAAGGTAGTTTCATGTTCAGATTTTTGAGATACCTCCATACTGTTTTCCACAGTGGCTGCACCAATCTGCAATCCCACCAACAGTGCACAAGGGTTCCCGTTTCTCCACATCCTCACCAACACTTGTTGTTTGTTGATTTATTGATGATAGCCATTTTGACTGAGGTGAGGTGGTATCTCATTGTGGTTTTTATTTGCATTTCTCTAATGGTTAGTGAGGTTGAGCATTTCTTCATATGTCTGTTTGCCATTTGTGTGCCCTTTTTAGAAAAATGTCTCTTCATGTCCTCTGCTCATTTTTCAATTTGGTTGTTTGTTTTTTTGGAGTTGAGTTGAGTGAGTTTTTTATAAATTAGGGATATTAACTCCTTATCAGATATATCATTGGCAAATATCTTTTCCCATTCAATAGGATCCCTTTTTGTTTTATTGATGTTTTCCTTTGCTGTAAAAAAACTTTTTAGTTTGATGTAATCCCACATGTTTATTTTTTCTCTTATTTCCCTTGCCCAAGGGGATATATCAGTAAAAATCCTACTCCGCGTAATGTCTGTAAAGTTTCTTCCTATATTTTCTTCTAGGAATTTTGTGGTTTCAGATCTTACATTTAAGTCTTGAAGCCATTTTGAATTTATTCTTGTATATGGTGTAAGGAGGTGGTCCAGCTTCATTTTTTTGCATGTGTCTGTCCAGGTTTCTCAGCACCATTTATTGAATAGACTGTCTTTACCCCACTGTACATTCTTTCTTCCATTGTCATAGATTAAATGACCATATAAGCATGGATTTATTTCTGGGCTTTCTATTCTGTTCCATTGATCTATGTGTCTGTTTTTATGCCAGTATCATGCTGTTTTGATTACTGTAGCCTTGTAGTATAATTTGATGTCAGGTATCATTATACCTCCCACTTTGTTCTTATTTCTCAAGATTGCTGAGGCTATCCGGGGTCTTTTATGGTTCCATATAAATTTTAGGATTATGTGTTCTATTTCTGTGAAAAACGTCCCTGGTAATTTGATAGGAATTGCGTTGAATATGTATATTGCCTTAGGCAGTATGGACTATAATTAACTATATTAATTCTTCCTATCTATGAACATGGTATATGTTTCCATCTATTTGTATCTTCTTTAATTTCTCTCTTCAGTGTCTTATAATTTTCTGAGTATAGATCTTTCACTTCTTTGGTTAAATTTATTCCCAGGTATTTTATAGTCTTTGAAGCAATTGTAAATGGGATTGTTTTCTTAATTTCTCCTTCTGATATTTTCTTATTGGTATATACAAATGCAACTGATTTCTGAATATTAATTTTGTATCTTGCTATTTTACTAAATTCATTTATCAACTCTAATAGTTTCTTGGTGGAGTCTTAAGGGTTCTCTATATATAGTATCGTGTCATCTGCATATAATGACAATCTTACTTCCTCCTTACCAATTTGGATTCCTTTTATTTATTTTTCTTGTCTGATTGCTGTGGCTAGAACTTCCAGCACTATGTTGAATAAAAGTGGAGAAAGTGGGCAACCTTGCCTTGTTCCTGATCTTAAGGGGAATGGTTTTAGCTTTTCCCCAGTGAGTATGATGTTAGCTGTGGGTTTATCATATGTGGCCTTTATTATGTTGCGATATGATCCCTCTATTCCCACTTTCTTAAGGGTTTTTATCATAAATGGCTACTGGATTTTTTCAAATGCTTTTTCTGCATCTATTAATATGATCATATGATTTTTATTTTTTATTTTGTTAATGTGGTGTATCATATAGTGTTTAATTGATTTGCAGATGTTGAACCACCCTTGCATACCAGGAATGAATTCCACTTGATCATAGTGTATGAAGAAAATCCAGTTTTCCAGTCAAAATGATCTCTCTGATGGCAGAGAAAATGAATAGGGTTTGAAGAGTGTGAATTAATTTCCTATGGCTGCTGTAACTGATTGCCACAAACTTGGTGGTTTAAAACAACACAAATTTATTGTGTTAGAGTTCTGAAGGTCAGAAACCCTAAATCAAAGTGTTGGCAGGACTGTGTTCTTTCTGGAGGCTCTACAGGAGAATTGGTTTCCTTGCCTTTTCCAGCTTCTAGTGGCTGCCTGAAGTCCTTGGCTCAGGGCCTCTTTCTCTATTTTCAAATGTAACAGTGTAGCATCTTCAGAGCAACTTCAAATCAATATCTTTCTCACTCCTTCCCACCCCATCATGTTTCCCTCTTATAAGAAACTTTATGGTCACTTTGGGCCAACCTGGATGATCAAGGATAATCTCCCCATCTCAAGATCCTTAACTTAATCATGGCTGCAAAATGCCTTTTGCCACATAAAGTAACACATTCACAGATTCTGGAGATTAGGACATAGACATTTTAGGGGGTTATTATTCTGCCTATCAAAGGGTAGGATGAGAAGGATGAAATAGGGATATCGTTTAGAAGATTGTTTCTCTAATCTAGGTTAGCAATGATGAGTATTTAAATGAGGTTGTGGATAAGCGATTTCATGCCTAAATATTTACCCAAGAGAAGAAAAACCCATGTTCACAAAAAGACTTGTACAAAAATGTTCATTGCTTATTTATCATAGCTACAAACTAAAAACAATCTAAGTGTCCATCAACAAGAGTCCATCAACAAATATTCCTACAATGGAACACATTTTTAGTACCAGCAGAATGGATAAACCTCAGAAACATTATGCAAATGAAAGAAACTAGACAAAAAGAAATTAACACTATGTGATTCCATTTGTTTAAAATTCTAGAAGAGGTAATACTAATTCATGGTGAGAAAAATCAGAACAATGTTTCTTTCAAGAATGAGGCTGAGGATGAGTTTATCTGGAAAGGGTCAAGAGGAAACTATGTAGAGTGATGAGAATGTTCTGTATCTTGATTGGGATTGACATTATTCAGGGATTTACATATATTAAAACTCACTAAAATGTACACTTAGGACCTGAGCATTTTCTTGTTTATGAGTTGTACATCAATTAAAATATAGTAGCAGCACTGGGGATAAAATGGAGGAGAAAGATCAAGAGCTATTTTGAATCTAGAACTGACAATAATTTGTAATTTGTTGAATACCAGACCAGTAAGAGAAGAAAAAGCGAAATGGACAGAGAAATAAATTTCTAAACAACATTAAATAAACAAAGTCAACCAGTGCGACTTTTATGCACAGATTTTAGTTTTATCAACATTACTGTGTTGCCCCGAAAATAAGACCTAGCTGGACAATCCACGCTAATGCGTCTTTTAGAGCAAAAATTAATATATAAGACCCGGTCTTATTTTACTATAATATAAGACCAGGTCTATAATATAATAATATAATATAATATAATATAATATAATATAATATAATATAATATAATATAATATAATACCAGGTCTTATATACTTTTTGCTCCAAAAGATGCATTATTGCTGATTGTCCGGTTAGGTCTTATTTTCGGTGTAACACGGTACAAAAATAAGATACAAAATGTTGACTGACATAAAATAAAAATAAAAAAACATTTCAGAATTTATTTGTTATTCTTCTATTTGTACTTTAATTCAAAGGACTAAATGTTAGTTATCAACTTCAGAGGGGGTCAGTGAGTGAATTTGGACCCTGGTGTGAAAAATAGGGCTGATAGCATTGAAACTTATTTGCTAAATGGATAGACAGATATAGATATAGATATAGATGTAGATATAATTAACACAAATCTGCTGTATTCTAGGACAAGTCTGTAAGGCGGATAAATTCAGCAATTACTATAGTTCATTTGAAACATAAACAGAAGGTATTTCTTGAACTTTCCAGAGCATTTGCCTGTTGTGAACCTTTGCATGGTCATCAATACATTCAAACTGATTTGAAGAATAGTTAAATTCAGTTTAACTGCAAATTATTTTTAAAAGATGCTCTTATATTCAGTACCATCATTTTGAAGATAAATAGCTTGCTTTAGAGAATCTGAATAACTACTTTTGGAGTTTATTTAACATGAACAGACACCATTTGAATCTCTGTTATGATAATTCCATAGGTTGTCTAACTCCAAGATTCTTTCCTTTGTCTTTTTCTCTCGTCTCCTTCCTTCCCCTCCACTCTCCCTCTCCTCTTTTCTAGGCTCCTTCTTTCCCCACTGACTTTGTGTATCATATCTAGTTTCACGTACCATCTATATGGTGATAACTCTCAAATTTCTATCTACAGTCCAGACCCCTCAACCAAGCCCCAGATTTATATATCCTGTATTATCCAGAGGCTGTAGCAATTCAGGGATTTGGACGTTCAAAGAATCTAACTGTCTCTATTGTCTACAGAGTTCACATTAGTCTATAGATTTCAGTCTGGAAACGGCTTGAACCTCTCATTATGTAATATGCTCCTATTTCTCCCTACCTTCTCATACCTCTTCCAAAATTTTCTTTGGAAAGGCACAGTGAAACATTTAAAAAATTTGTACTTCCCTTCTGACCAGCTCAGCTTGGAGACCCTGATTTCTTAGCTGCCTATATTTAATAATCAGTACAGCTACCAGCTCATTATTTATGACCTAGGTAGTTTACTATATTAATTAATGAAGTTTTGTTATCTGTGCCCTGAGGTAACTTAAAGCAGAGTATAGTTTCTGAGCCTTTGCAAAATAAATTCATAAATTAAAAAAAAAATTCATAAATTCAAAAGTTGTTTTCAGCCAGGCTAATAAAAACTGACCATGAGCCATAGTTCAAACTGAACACCTTTATCATATTGACCTGTGGAGTCTCCGGTGAAACATTTTAAACTTAAAGCCAAGAAAAGTTTTACACAATTTTGTTACAAGTTGAAATTTAGTTCAGGGTTTTAAGAAAGCTGAGAAAATCAAATTAATTTAAATGGAAGGCATGGAAGACATGCCTTGTCTATCTGGAGAATTCTTTTGGTGTTGCCAAAAGAACTTGGAACCAAAATCCAGGAACCATGATTTCTGCCTTAGTGCTTTCACAAAGCCATTTGTGAAAGGAAGCCTCGTGGCTTCTATAAATTTTTTGTTATAAACCAGAAGAAACGTCCCATTTTTGGTGTCAGCTTGAGAGCAAATGGTTTTGAGAAATCAAAAGGGAAAATTCCTGCACGTTGTACTTTGAAATTTTACTGCAAGGTCTGGTTGGAATGGATGAAACGTGAGAGGTTTTTTTCTTCCCCCTTTTACTGAAATCTAAATAACATGTAATGTTTTAGGAAGACAACTAAGTTGCCAGGAGGTTGAAATTTATTTTCTTGAATATCACATCACATGACCTGGAGGCATTATTAGGCTGAGGATAAACCAAAGGCAGAAATTAGAAACTGTCATTCAAGAATACACTCTTTTTTGAACTTACAGAGAATTTCTATTGTTGGTCGTCAGTCATTTTACATGGTATATGGAGCTGGACAAGAGTCTTCACCTATTTCAGATGTTTCACTTATACAATGAAATTAATAATGATACCACTTGCCTCGTGGCATTGTTAGGCAGATTAAAGGAGAAAATCTTTAAAATACTTAAAACCTCATCTAACATATGGTTCAATGTCAAATAAATGTTAATTGTCTTTATTCACAGTATAACATAACTTTCATGTCCTACTTCAAAGCTAAAGTTTCTTTAAAAGAATCTATTGCTAGTGGGTATTGGCTTAGATTTTAATGTCATTCTTCTGTCAGGATTTTTGTGTCAGCAAATGATAGAAAACCCAATGGTAGGTACATTCATTTATTCCAACCAGGGGTCTACCCAAAGCACACTTTCTAAAACCCAAAAAGGAAGTGTATTTGCTGATAGCTGAAAAAATCCAGGGATAACTTCAGTCAAGGCTTGATCCTGGAGCTCTAACGATACTCTCAGAATACGGTTTTTCTTAGGAGCTCAACTTTGTATTCTGTTGGGGACACTTTATTCTCAGTCTCCTGGGGTCTCAGGCTCTTATTTCTAGCTTCATCTTTAGTGGCCACAGAGTAGATGCATAGTCGATGGTTGCCTCCACCCCTTCCCATTCCACTCTGTAACCCTCTCTTATCCTTGAGTCAAGGTCCTTTGGATGGTATTTCTCTCAACCACTTCTACTCTAGAGATCACTTTACATTCTCTCTCTCTCTTTTTCTTTTTTTCTTTTTGGCTTCCAGCCTGCCGTTCTTTCTAAGAAACTGGTCTAGCTCTTCATAGCCTCATCAGCTCCTACAACACAGCAACAGAGCCTCCGTCCCTAACAGCTGGGCCCATGGTCTTGTCACTTATGCTCTTTTCAGGAATGCAGCATATACTTGAACGTATTTAAGACAATCCACCATCTAGTCCTGAGAAGTCCCAATTTTCATCTCATCGCATTTAAACTACTTACAACCAATGTATTCTTTAATTTTATAATACAAATTATTATTTCCAAAATAATTTTCTCCCTCTGAAGTTTGAAAAACAAAACAAAGAAATAGAAATTAGACGAGCATAAACAAGCCAATGAAAATGCCTGCAGTACCACCACCTAGAGACAGCTACTATCACCTTCTTGGTTTATTTTCCTCCTTCCTCCCTTCCTTCCTTCCTTGCTTCCTTCTTTCCTTCCTTCATCTTCTGTCTTCTTATTTGAACATATATACATATTTAATGATATTTTAAGGTTCTCCTTCTATCCTTTGGCTGCTTGTTTTCAATCTTCTCTTCTGCATCTTCCTCATTTTTCTGGCTTCTAGATGTTAGTGTTCTTGTGGCTCAGTCATCGGGTATCTTCTTCATCTACACTCACATCCAAGGGTGATTTCATCTAGTCCTGTGGCTTTAATCCCCTGTGTGGTGATGACTCTCACTTAGACGACTTCTTAAATATCAGACTCATACATCCAAGGACTACTAGCCATTTCTGCTTGGATGTCTTAACGGGCACGCCAAAGCGAGCTGTTTATTTTATACTCAGATTTGCTCTCCTTGCGCCTTTTCCATCACAGGAAATGGCAGCTCCATTCTTCCAGTTACTCAGGCCAAAAAACCTTGGTGTCATCTTCTCCACAATTTCCTTTGCACTGTGCATCTAAACCATCAGCAAATTTTGTTTTCTCTACCTTCAAAAGACTTCTAAAATCAAAGTCTTTCTCACTGCCAACTGTTACAAGACTGTTACACTCCTCTAGTCCAAGACGATTGCTTACCTCGATTATTGTCGGCTGCCTGCTTCCACCTTTACCCTTCCTTGGCAGTCTGATTGACTCTTTTAAAATGTTAGTGATTCTTTTTAAATGTCACTCCTCTCCTTGAAATTCCCTATAGACTTCCCATTTACACAAAATAAAATGACAAATTTTTATTATGTCCTAAAATGTTCCTGCCCCTTTGTGATCTGCATTCCCTAGCTCAAACCTCTCTCAGGTCTCACCTACCCCTTTCTATTTTTCCTATTTCATTCTGGCAGAAAACTCCTGTGACTCTTTCTGCTTTCTCAGTGGTCTCTGAGACCGCAGCCACATTTTGTACGTGGGCATGCGTCATGTACAAACGCATCTGAGACCCTCTGGAGCTGCGCTCTACCAAATGGATGCTCAGGCTGTGGTTCCTGGTGCCAGTTTACTGAATGCTGCCATCTTTCCTCTTCTGTTTTTTGCTTTTATTGGGTTGTGATACATGTTCCACCCCCCACATTAAAATTATTCCTTGGCCCCACTTGGTCCTCTTTCCCCCAAAGTAATTTCTGCCTACTCAGACCTGTAATGTCTTCCCCTTCTCTCCAATTAAAACAAACAAACAAACAAACAAACAAACAAACAAACAAAAAACATACATAACGATTGTGCTTTCAGGCAGCCAGTTATGAGAATAGAGTTATAATAACAATCATAAAAAAATCAAAATAGTATTTCTATGGCTTTGACTCACACTATCTAATGGAATTCTCAACTCTCTAGAATTCCTTCCAGATTGGTGTAGATGGAGTCTAGGGTGAAATCTAGAGTTGGAAGCCTAGAATCAATGCCTTTCATTTTCTGCCTCACTTGCTCTGGCTCGTCATGATAATGCCTGCATACTACTGATACCCAAAGTGGCAGATACACCACTGATGGTGACTGAAGGCGCTTCTGTCCTAGAGCTGCCAGTGCCCAAGGCCAAGGGAGCCAACATTTTCGCCTAGTTCCCTGATGTTTAATATTGAGGGCACTGAAGGGGCTGCCATCACCACCAAAGCTGTCACCATTCACTGTTGCTGATGATAGCAAGTTTCAATGTCCCAGTGGATTTATGACTACTTCTTTTGGCTATTCCCATTCTCTTTTTGTTAGTCACTCCCACTAAATCTGAGTGTTGAATAACCATTTGAGTGGCAGGTGCTGTGTACCCAGTCAATATACATGCATCACAGATACACATTTATTCCGACCAGGGGTCTACCATGCACCAAACACTGTTATAGGACCTGGGAATCCAGCAGTGAGCAAAGCAGAAGTCCTCGTCTTCATGGAGGTTACCTTTTAGTAGGTAAGGTAGACAATAAAGCAAATAAATACTACTTTGCTAATTTAAGGTGGTAAGTGCTATGTAAAAAAATAAAGCAAAGTAAGGGGGCAAACAAATACAATATCTCAAAGCAATTATTTTGTCCTTCTCTTGACTCTTAAATCAGTATACTGGGAGTGCCAAAAAATGTACACACATTTTAAGAGATGTTATCTATGCTTAAGTATTAGTTCGCCGTAATCAGAAGTGTCTGGACACTGATGGTAACCACTTTGAGCACCTCTTGTAATTGCAGAAGTCAAACGTGACTTGTATTCCTCTTTTGTTATTGGTATATATTGAGTATTACAATTAATACAGTTTTTTTTTCCTTCCTTAAAATGTGTATACATTTTTTGGCACCATTTGTATATGTCAAACTTGATGGTATAAATTTAAAAAGTTTTTTATGCAGGTGCAATCAGTGAAAGCATTAGACCCTGACAAGATATAATATTATAGAACCCCAAAACTTTCAAACTTGCCTCACACTGACATTTAAGGAGGGTCATGGGGATCATGTAATCACATTCTCTAAGATACTATTTTCTAAGTCCAAGTGATACAGGGACCAAAAATGTGTTAGCGTATAGGTAGAGTTTTTAAATCCAATTTCCCTCTATCTTTTAAAAATGAAAATGACTTTAGATGAGACAACATGGGCACAACTCAAAGGAGAGTTGTTTATATAGATGTAGGAGCGATGAGGTTCAAGAGGCCTCAGGTCAAGGAGAGAGAGTGTCAGTCACTAAGCTTGGAAAACTGGTAGAGAAAGAAAGGGTACTTTTATCTGTTCTGTGCAGCCAAGTCCAGCCACCTCAGTACGCCCTGCAGCATCCTACATTAGTCTTTGAAATCACCCATCAACTGAGGTCTAAATGTGCCGCTCAGCTGAGAGAAGATGAAATGTCCATAAGGCCTAAGACAAATCAACGGATAACTAACAAACTGATTCTGAGATGATTTCTACCACCGTGTCTTTGATAGAACAGGAGGGAGAGCAAGAAAAATGCTTTGAGTTGCAGTTTTCTTTGTGCTTTTATTGTCTATGCTTATGCATTATTGAAATGAAATTATTCTGTAGTGAATCAGTCACAGGGAATGCTTGTGTAATAATTAATATTTACTTTCTGTCAGAGTGCATAGACCCAGCATTGTCAGGCCAGGCCTGCTTATTTTAAAAAATGGGAGATGCCATTCTCGACGGTCATAATTTGGCAACAGCAAAGAAAAATGAAGTTTAATTTTAACTGTAGGGCATCATGAAAAAGAGAGAGGGAGATGTAAATGTAGACAGACTTGTACATATTGAAGTCAGATTTTTCTGACATCTTAAAGGAGAATTTCACAAATAAATCGATTTAATTCTCCAATAAAAGAAATTGTGTAAACGGAATACTAGAACCCATTGAAATCTTTTTTTTTAAATTTTTTAAATAAGTGGTACTATTTTAGCTCATGGAGAGGCGTGATAGTGTAGTGGTTACCAGGATAGATTGGTGCTAGATTGCAGGGTTGGAAACCTCACTCCACTTCTTACCAACAGTGGGACCATGGACAAGTTTCTTAACCTCTATGTGCTTAATTTCTTCCATATGCAAAACAGAGATAATAATTGTACTTACCTAATAGGATTGCTGTAAAATTAAAAGAATTAATAGGCAAAATGTACCTAGAAAACTGTTAAATAAATAAGTTACTACTATGACACCTACTCATTATTAGGTTTATCACTCAGGTTGTACAGCATATGAGTGACTATCCTCCTAAAATCCCAGGACTCAATAGCATAAAGAAAATAAATTCAGAGACAAACAAAAAGAAAGTTAGGATAGCAATAACACTAATGAATAAAGAGAATTTAGAGAGGGAATTCCCTAAATCTTTGAGTTTTATTAAATGTGAGAGTCAATCACAAATGGGCCAAAAGACCAATTAGGAGAGGTGATGTTAGATGGCTCCATGGGAGAGACAAGCACATTTACTTGTTCCCAGCTTTCTTTCTTCTTAAGACACAAGTAAACGACAACTGTATTTTCTACCTACTAAATTAAGTATGTGAAAAAAATGCTTTCTTGTATTTGGCTTCAAATTGACTTCTCCAATACCCCTAACCTTTATAATTTAGCAGGATCCCAAGGCCTATCAATGAACATGATTACTTTGGAGAACTCCATTTTCTATTCCATGTTTCTTTTTATAAATGTGGCTATACAGTCTCTATAAAGCTACACCTAAATTCAGATTCAGAGAAAAAGGGCTTAAAATTAGAATGAGCACCTACTGTCACTAAGTTCCTTGTGTATAGTTTACAGAAATGCATTTAATTTCTACACCTGCATTTTGAGATGCCTGCTATCATTCTTGGAATATTGGAAATTAAGTAGCTTTCCCTTGATCACCCAAATAGAAGACAATGCCTGATCTTTTGATTGAACATGTTTGTTGATTGTAAATACAGTGACTTCAATTCAAAAGCAGTATTCAAAGATTTTTAGAACCCAAAACTCTCACTTCACTACTTAATAACTGTTTATTTTCCAAATCATTTAACCTTTCTGACCTTTACTTTCTACTGTATATTAAATGAGGCAAAGACCAGCTGCCTACATCAAAGAATTGTTATGAGGATTAAATGAGATGATGAGTAGAAAATGCTTCAGAATCAGACAGCTGAGGTTTCAAATCCCTACTTTACCACATAAGGAACTTGGCCACGTTATCTCAACTCTCTGCACCTAAGTGTTCTGATCTGCAAAATTAGGTGAATGGTGCCTACATATTAGGCCGTGTTTTTTAAGGTGTAATAAGTGCACAATGAACCTACCCCAAACACTAGAACACAATAAACACTTCATAGATGGTTGTGATTAATGCAATTTTTATTATTAAAAAATTATACATGTATCTCTCTATAGGGGGCCCAATCTACTCATAATTCTGTATAATTATTAAAAATATAGATTTGAAAATGTGGGAACTTTTCTGAACCCATCACAGAAAGGAAAGTATAAAATTATCCCTATATTTTGTATGTAAATTGTCTTAATAGAAGACAGTTTTCAAAGGGTATAAACACTAAAATACATATTTTTACATACAATTCCCACTTCATTTGAACCCTACAAATGGAAAGGTTGTGAACTATTGCCTTGATGAGTTACCATATTTGATAAAGGCTAGTTGTGCTTCTTTTTGTCAAGTGAAAACAGAAAATGTAAACAGAAATGCAGATCCAGCTCGTAGTTGACTGGCAGTCATTTCTCAAATCCATTCTTTCTGTTTTCCTTATTAGCAGAGTTTTTGCTGGGTACACAGCTACCCGGCTAGAATCTACATTCCCGATCCTCCCCTGTAGCTTGGCATGGCCATGCGATGAAGTGTCTGCCAATAGAAGATGAACAGAAGTGAGTGTGTCCCTATCAGGTCTTGTCCTTAAAGCACTGTATCTGTATTTGTACTGCCTCCTTCCCCTTTCCCTCTGAAGCATGGTGACAGCCACCACATACTTGGAAGTTCTGTGTTAGGGATATAGAGTTTCTTCTCCACTGTAGGTTCTTGGAGAGTCTTCTAGAGTGAAGCTGCCCCATATTCCTGGACCAGATGGACTGTTCTGTGGAAGACTTAAACATCTCTCTTATTTTAGCCGTGGCATTGGGGTTTCTTTGTTATAGGAACTCAAACCTTGCTCTTAAATAATACACAATTAAAGTTAGAACATGGGTGACCAGCTTGGCCAGCTGTTCCCTTTCTTGGAGAGGCATGACTCTTATCAAAGAGAAACTTACAAAGCAGAAGCAATTATAATGGAATAAAGCATTAAGGTTAAATTCTAAAATTATCAAAGAGGAAGACATTTATTGAATTATTTGACAACGTAAAATTTCTTCCCATAACATTAAGGACTAAAATGTGCCATAAACAATAAACTGTGGTTCCAAAGAACACAGACTTTCCGTTACTGAAAATGTTACCTTTATCTTATATCATATGGTCCAAAGTGGGTATTAACAGCATGATTTTGATAAATTTGGCCTCGTGTTGGCTTGGGAGAATAAACAGGCAGTGACTAATAGGCAAACAATTTAAGGAGTTACTTTCTTAAATGTTTTACAGACTTGAATGCTCTCTTTCAAAAAGGTTATGGCTATTTCAGTCCCTGGATAAAAAGCATTTGCTCAAAAAATGTTTTGAGAAAAAGTGAATGAAGAATGTAGAAGTGTTATCAATGCAATAGACAGTTGTGAAATAGTCAGTGAACTTCAGTGAAAAGAGAAAATCATACTTTCTGTGCTAAAAAAATGAAAAATGCTTTCTTTTTTGCCACTCTTTCCCAAAATGTTTTAAGAAATCTATTCACAGTTTGCAAGACTAGTTGAAAATAGTTGAGAATAACTTCTGGAGAAAGAACATAATGAAAAAAAAAAACAAATACATAGTCTATTAATATAAATTCATTATCCCAAGTAAGGATTTAAATCATGAGGCCTAACAGTCTAATGAACAACCAACATTTTGGTTCCTGTCTAAATCAGTTGTGTGTTTCTTAATGGTAACGGAACACACCAAAATAGTGATATCCATATCCTTATGAGAAAACAAATATGAAGTATCAAGTTCTGTCTTAAGTGTAATTTTTTAAAACTAAATTTCCCCAGTTTTCCTCTGCATCACATAGGCAGCACCTTTGAAGTAAACAAATGTCTAAATTGATCAATTCCTTGGAAAGCAAATCGCAGTATGACCCAACCCAGTCAGCTGCATCACGGCCTCAGGATATGCTAGGAATTTGTAGTTCTCTGAAGGTAGAAGGCAGAAAATACATGAGCCTCCCAGAAAGCTGCCTTCCCTCTTTCAGTCTCCAGCTGTTCCAATGAAGAGCTCAAGCATCATAAATCAAAGAAGGGACTTCTAGACGGCAGTGGTTTTCAATGTCAAATGAACACCCTGTATATATTTTAGGGTTGATTTTTCATGGCGAGAACCTTGAATTAGAACAGTTTTTCAATATAATGGTTTCCTTTACAATTCTGAGGGCTATAAGGCGGTCACAGGTTTTACCAGCTTGCCAAGGAGTCCATGGCACAGTAGCGTTTAAGAAACCTGATCTAGAGCATTGAGGACTAGCAGATACTGGCGGAGGCTCAGCACTCTATTCAACCAGGCTCCAGATGAGAGCTGGATTCTGCTTCTCGCAGGGAACCAGCCCTGTAGGGATCCTGTAGGATTTGAGTGTTCAGTTTCGGACCGTAGAATTCAATTTTAACACCCTTCCATTCCCTCTCTTCCTTATTTTACATACTGATTTCTCACCAATGACTTCTAAGTGATTGGTAAAATGTCTCTATAAACTAAGCTCAATGTAAATATAAATGCAAGAAAATATTATTTTATAGGAAACAAGGTCAAATGTCTAGTAATCCTACCAGTGACATAATTCTTTGTCAATTACTAGACATTCTTCCCTATTGTCCTGTCGTTTTATGAGAATTTAATGCTATCTGCATGGGTTGTGTTGACATATTTTAGGCTAAATAAATTCAACTACTGTGTTTTATAAACACTTGGGGAACAGCCAAACTTTGTTTGTACTTTGCTGAGCAGTTTCTGTCATTTATAAATCCTTTTATGTTTGAAAATTTTATTTACACATCCCTAGATGTTTCACCCATCCAAAACTGTTTTTTGAAAATCCATTCAAAACCAAATCTATTTTGATTTTTTTTTTCATATCTTTTGCCTTCCAGGAGAATGCAAATAGTCCTACTTCACATTCTTTAAATTCCAGTTAAAATTAAGAACTCCCAGTGAAGTGGAATCACTGAAAGGAAGTCAGATGGGGCTGAGGAAACCCGGATTCAGATATTGCTCTAGGACACACCAGCTGGAGAGATTTGGCCATATCACTTTATCTAGTGTTTCTCAACTTGGTGACACATTAAAATCATCCCAAAACTTTATGGAATATGATCACTGAAGTCCTCTCCGTGCCCCAGGCTTAAGTTTAAGTAGTTGGGTATAGAGTCTAGCCCTCCAGAAGTTTCCAAAGCTCCCCTTAGTGATTCTAATGGGCAATCAGAGTAGGTCAGTTATTTGGGTTTCAATAACTCCATCTGATTAAAAAGAAAAGTATCCCGATTTTCTGTGTCCTGGGTGCATTATGAAGATCAATGGAAATAGTGGATTTTATCATTTCAAACTTACAACACTATAAAATTAATGATGATGAGGCAACATGACAAAAGACTTCTACATCCCTTGGTGAGCATTGCCTGTGTTTCAGTTTCAGTGTATAAAATGAGTAAAGCTATTTCAAAATGTCTAAAGAGCAAAGGTTTATTGTTGTCATTATGATTGTTTTGTTTCTTCGCTTATTTGTCAAATAAATCCTGGCTTATATATTATTTCTCATAGGATAAATGATGAAAATAATTTTATCATATCACTAACGTAAAAAATGATTATTTTCTCATTTATTTAGACATTTAAAAGTCAGAAACTGCTTTAACCCTGTTAGGAGGTTGACATTTGAGTCACCGTGTAAATATTTTTATAATGAAGGTCTTGGATTCGTTAAGCAATTTAATAATCTCACTCAAGACCTAGGCATTAGTTTTGTTTATTTGTTTTTGTTGATTTTAGAGCAAGAAGAACATTCCTCGTAGATTACTGGATCCATAGAGCCATGTGAGATCATGGCTCGGATCAAGTTCCCCAGCAGTAGAGCCTAAGATAAGGATTTGGATGCACGTGATTTACTGAGGGAGGGTTCACAGGAGGAAGGAAGTGAGAGATGCTGGCTTGGACAGGGGACGAAGCTAAGAAGCTAGCTCTGACGTGTCCTCAGAACTCCAGCCTCAGTCTAATCCCACAGAGAATGAAGAACCATCAATAACACCACCGAGGTGGCCCCACCCGAGGCAAGGGGGACAGCCTTTTTACCCTAAGGACAGTCAGATTTTGGATGAAGATAATTCTCTGGAGAAGAGGGCAGCTGTGTGTCATAGCAGTCAGACTCACACCGCAGCTGGAGTGTGTACACTGCTGGTAAAAGAGGCCTAGGAAGATACCCACAGCATTTAATTCAGCATTTAATTCCCTGCCCCAAATATTATTCTACCCATTTACCATCTCATGTTCATAGTTTCATTCCTTCGGGTATTTGAGAGTCTTTGGTAAAATGAGCATATCCTTTGAATGGATCACACCTTAGTTTGACACCTTAGCTATAAGGGAGAAGAGACATATTTACTGAGCACTGGCTAGATTTTAGTCATTGTGATGTGCCATTATCATTCACAAATATCTTCTTATGTAATTCAAGAGCTACTTTAGCTACAAACAATGATATGAGAGCAAAATATATCTAAGAAGGATATTTGAAGAAGGGGAATGATTTCAAAGGAGATAAGACTAAACTCTTGAGGACATATACCAAATGTTTATGCATACCAGTGCAACATAAAAGTTATTCAGGAAATCTATGCTAAACCCATGAATATATAAATGACACCAGGAAACAGAATGATGACAGAGAAAAGCTATTTACAGAATTTGGTCCATTCACAATTTTTCCCAGAATTAGGGGAAAAAAAGGAACCCAAAAGGTGCAGATTTGATTTAGACTTAACAAGACACAGAAACCCATTTAAAAAAAAAAAAAAAAAAAAAAAGACAGTGGTGCAGTGCAAGGGCAGTACTTCTCTTGCACGATAACTTTATTTTTAAAATTGAGATCCTAGTGTTATTCCAAGGTAGTTATCCTGAAAGATGATTGATTTAATGCAATACACTTCAGATTACCAGTTGTGTCAATATTCTGTAGCTTTCTCCTCTTTGAACCAAAGTTAGAGTTTTGTTGATTTGATAATCATAGTGGAAAACATTTGTTCATTTCCTTCCAGGCAGAATGCCCATCAGATTTTCATCAGCCTTGCAAACACATTCTTCTGGCATGGAACATGATTTCATTAAATTGTGCTAGAACTTTCTTCCGGGGTTACACAAAACAAACTGCAGGTGTGAGTTGGTTTTTCTTTTTTAACTTCCCTATACTCTTGACTGTCATCCTTCTATACTCCAGTGTCTGCTGTTTAATCAAAGGAGGCTTCAGAAAATCCACCATTTTCCTGTCATCAACCAGTCCTTTTACCAATAAAAAATGATTCATCTCCTTCCTTGGACAACTAATATTTGTTCATTTTTTATCCTTAAACTTCAGTATCAGAAAATCACAAATTTGCATAAATAAACACCTGCTTACTTCACTTCCTCATCCTGCCATCTTGCAGGTGTCTGAAAACCATGATCTTCTCCTGTGGGCCTACTCGGCTGTTGACGTTTGTGCTATTTTTCATTCAAAATGTTAACACATAAGCAAATGTTTTATTAAAAATTAGTAAAATGCTAAACATATTTTGAGTTCAGAAATACAGATATAAATATGCTGACCTCCATCTAGGAATAAAGCACTATAAGTCACAGCTCCTTGGAGTTTCTCTTTTATGAGTAATAGATGTACACCTACTGTACACAGCCTTTGCCTTTACATACTCACCTTGCTGCTCTCCTGCAGATGCTGAAACTGCTTGGATAGGAAAGGTCTCCGGTCATGGAACAGACTGAAGCTATTTGGTATTAAACACATGGTTTGCCTCAGTCCAGTACTCTCACCTCCTGGTTCTCTACCTTTTCCCTTCCAGACCCATGTGAGCACAGTAGTCCCCCTTATCCACGTTTCCCATTCTGCAGTTTCAGTTATCCGTGGTCAACTGCAATCTGAAAACATTAAATGGAAAATTCCAGAAAAAGCCAATCATAAGTTTTAAATTGCTTGCCATCTTGAGTAATGTGATGAAATCCCAGGCCATCTTCCAAGGTTGTGAATCACCCCTCTGTCCAGCTTATCCACACTGTATATTCTACCAGCTCTTAGTCACTTCGTAGCCCACTTGGTTATCAGATTTACTGTTGTGGGTATCACAACGCTTGTGTTCAAATAACCCTTATTTTACTTAATAAGGGCCCCAATGTGCAAGAGTAGTGATGCCGGCAAATTGGATATGCCAAAGAGAAGTTATAAAGTACTTCCTTTAAGTGAAAAGTACAGTACAACAAGATATTGAGAGAGAGCGAGAGAGGAAACATAACTTTTATTACAGTATATCATTATAATTGTTCTATCTTATTAGTTATTATTAATTTCTTACTGTACCTAATTTATAAATTGAACTTTATCATACATATGTATTATAGGAAAAAACATAGTGTAGGGTTCCTATCTGTGGTTTCAGGCATCCCCTGGCAGTCTTGGAACATACCCCCCAAGGATAAAGGGGGACTACTGTAATGAATTTCACATGCCAAACACTATTCCACAGGTGGGATATCCAGGTGAAGCAGAGTCCTGGCAGAGCAGCTATAACTTGGCACATAGTTTAAATCCATCCCTTTCTCATGAAAGAAGCATATCACAATGGACTAGAGGATTGGAAATCTTAACAAGGAGGATACTCTTAACGCCACTGTATTACTTACTATTCATGATTCATTTGAAAATGGTGCTCCCGTAACTATTATAAGTACCACATGACCTGTGACATATTTTTCAATGCATCATAGAACTGCAGATGTTCAAACCAATACTTCAACAGACCACTCACAAGAAGTGATTCCTACACACAGCCACAAGAAGTACTGTGATATCAGCAGGGACATGACTAGAGAGGGGTTAGAAGATATGGTTTTACCTGTGTGCCCTTGGATACATCTTTCCAAGTTTTACTTCAATGTCCTAAGACTGGATTATATGATTTCTAAAGCCTCTGAAAAGAAAATTAGAATCACAGCCTGAAGTCTCTAATAATCAATTAACTAGTCTTAGAGATCAGCTAATAAAACCCTCTTGTAGGTTCAGAGAAGTGAAATGAGAAAATGCACGTAGTATTTCTGATGAGGACGGCTTGGTGACCACAGGCTCGGTGACAGGCACTGGGCTCAGGGGTTATCTCTAAGCCTTTCAAAAATTAGGAGTCTGTGCTAATCTCCTTGTATGATGAGGAAACAGATTTCAAAAGGTAAATGACTTGACTAAGGTACCCCACTGAGTTATACAGAGAACCCTCCTGTTAAAGACACACTTTTCAAGGACCCCACAGGTTTTGGTACATCTAAAACTAGGACACAGCCTCCTCCTCTTTTGAGCTTTTAAAATTTGCTGAGTGTCCTAAATGTCCAACAGCAGGCTACTGTAAATACATCATAGAATGTAATCCCAGTAGTAAAAATGATGTGAAATACTCAAAAGAATTGTTGAGTGAAAGACCGATAATATAACAAGCTGATAACAACAAATAATGTGTATTTTTAGATACATAAATATATCCAAGTGTTCACAGTGGTTGAGTTTGGGAGGTAGGAATTGGGGTGAATTCCATTTTCTTTTTTCCTATGGCAGTTTCTAAATTTTCCACAATGAACACCCGTGACCTTGTTGCTTAACCACGTGGCGTCTCAGTTTTCTCATCTGTAATAGAGTGGTGAGGATTACATGACAAAATCCTATAAAACGCTCAGCCTAGTGCCTGGCCAATTGCATGCGCTAAATAAATGACAGTCACTGAGAAAACAAAAAACCTTATTTTGAAACGAGTTCTATTTTCTCTTTAATTGCACTTAATATATATTTATTTTAAAAGTCAATTAAATTAAAATTAATGCTTAAATTCTTTGAGAGATTACCATCATTCTGGAAGATAATTGTGGTGACAGGGAGGTAAAGCCCAACCAAAGCTGGACTATAGCTAATTTGCATGGAGGCTAACGTTTCTAGTAGTAATGTACTTGGTGCTAAATAATTACTACATAAAAGCCACTGAAATGCAAGTGCAGCAGAAGCTCCAGCTGGAGACTGTACCGTGGTGTTTACCCTGGCATATAGGTTATGTCTCAACATCCAGAAGACTGGTATAGACTGTTTCTCATGCATCGGTTTTCCTGAGGGACTAAGGATTCTACAGGCAAAAACCTAAGGGAACACAGTACAGACATTCCAGTTTAAATAAAATACAATGGGCAGGTTGGCAGGAGAAGGTTCATTTTGACTGTGTTTATTATACTTTGGCCAAGCAAGTGGAGTGTCCAACTGGTCACAATTCAAAACGGGATGGTGCAGAGCTGGTTCTAGAGGAGGCAGGGAGTCATGTGGAAATTTAAAAGAATCTAAGGACTCTGCCTGGAGCAACAGCGTTTGTGGATTGATAAGTCCACGGGCCTGCTGGCCCAATGTATTTTAGAAAAGAAAATTTGCTTTCTTGTTAGGTAGATTCCAAAACCAACTGATGGGGCCTGCAGGATCGAGGGGCTATTGTTAGACTCCCAGAAAAAGCTAAACGAGCATCCACTTTCCCTCAGTAATCAACCTTAAAAAAAAAAAAAAAAAAAAAGCTGAACAAAATCTGCTCATGTTTTCATTTTTCCTAGTGTCTTTTCAGGATGAGTCCTGATAGATAGTTGAATTACTGCCCTTTGGACAGTGAATGCAGATAGCTGAGCAAAGGGCCTGGAAATTTGGAAATACAGATTGGATGACATTCTTATAACTTAATTATCTTGAGTTCTCTAACATTCTTTTATCTGTCAGCATAACCATATTAAAATTTTATCATTCTTGAATTGTTTATTCCTGCAGTCACAATCACTCCAGGTTGCAATTTTTTCCCCTCTTAAATCTATTGCTATTTCACTATATGATTGTATATATTTCGTCATCTGTTATGATAAAAACTGGCATAACCTTGAGCTTGAATATTTACTATCATTGGATTAGTGTTTGTTAAGATGACACACCCATTCCATTGAGTAAAATCTGAAGCTGCAGCAGGCTGGGAGCTGTGACTCTCAGCATTCAGCAAGGGCAAATATAAATGACTAGGGTACACTCACAGCCAGTTATCAGGATTTTTCTGGTCTCAGTAGGAACGGACTTTTGTCATACATATCACAGGGGTGTGTCGTCCTGCTTTTATAAGCAAATTACACACCTCCAGGTGTGATGATTTTGTGATTGTGATACACTGCTCAGTATCCCTTAGAGGAGAAAGCCCAGCCTTCCTCAACCACATGTTCCTGGAAGGACCTAGTGCCTTACACAGCTGTACTTTGTCTCATTTCTATTCCTAAAGAGAGGAGATGGGTTAATAGCTGTATAGGCAGAAAATTGTTTTCAGAAGGAGTTGGGAACAGAGCTGTAAAACCATAATGTCTTCCAGACCAAATCAGACCAACTCTCAGCAATCATAACAGACACTCAGTATTAGTCAGACAGAGAGGGCTTTTCTCCTTTTTTCCAATTATCCTTTAGAAGCTGACTTCTTTTAATAATATTTCTTCATGGTTGGCTTTTCAAGCAAGAGACCCATCTTGATATTTTTTAAAGTGAGCTCTCTATCAATTGTCTTGACTCAAATTTTCCTATGTCTGCCCTTCTATCCTATCTATGATAATTTTAGATGCTCAGATCTCATTTTCTTCTCATACCTCATTTGTATTCATAGCCGCCTAAGCAAAATATCTTTGTTAATGCTTGATATGTACATCAACTCTCCAATGGGACACTGGGTTTTTGGGTCCCCTCAGTTGTGTAACTTTCCTTTTGCTTTCTTGCGTGTCTACAGAACCCGATCATTTCAATCTGTTTAGAAATTCCTGGCTTTGTTTCAGTTTTCCTTGTCAAATAAAGTTCCCTTTATTATCGAAGTTACAACTTTTCACTGACTTTTGAGAGAAAATATGCACTCCTCATTTAGATCCAACCTACGTCATTCATGTTTGTACAGTTATCCTTATTTCATTGAGTTATTCTCAGTTTACTCACCTTGTTTTTAAGTTCTCTATTGGCATTTTTCTTGGGCAATTTTTTCCTCACTGTTTTAAAGTTTTAAGCGCTAGCCTTCTATATGAAGGTAAACCCTCATTCTGAGGAAGAATCATCAGTAATATTTAAGGATCATAGTAACACATAAGAGCAGCTGGTTCTGCCACAGAACTTTGTTATCACTAAGAATTATATAACTAACTATGCTCAACTTCATTTATCAGATGAATACAGCCAGTCCTTCTTCCTCCCCCTGGGAAAGAAGAACCAATGGGATCCCAAGGAATAAATTAACACGACTATACCGCAGAATCCCCGGACACACATCTTCATCTCTCTCTCTCTTAAAATGGCTTTTGTTTTCTCCGCTTTTAATTATTTTTTTAGGCTTATATAAAAGCTGTCTTTTAATTATATTTTCCCTTTCCTTGATAATGTTACATATATTTTTGAGCTGTTTTTTAGGCTGTTTATAGATATTTTGTGGCAGATAATGAACGATTTGCCTGAAAATTTCAGTTGCAACAGTTAATCAGAACTCTTCGTACAACACTAGAGTAGGGCCAGATGAATTTTTGTTCTAGGCTGTGTCTGATCTGTCCTACTCAAAGTTGCAGTGCATGAAGAAGTGACTTTACAATGAAATTGACTCTCGAAAATAAAAATCATGCCAATGAAAAGTTTTAGAACTAAAAGGAAACTTAGTGTTCTAATTCCATAGATTTAGGATTTTATTCAGTATTTATATGCTTAACATCATCAGATCATTTTCCAAATACTTGGGGCTTATTTTCCCCCCACCCCCTGTCCATTTTATTCATTATGAAGAAAGCCTTCTGACTTCTTAAAGGAAAGTACTGGATTTTTAAATTAATTAATTAATAATTTATTTTGGATGTCTATGTTCGTAACATTACAGACATAAATTATTAACTGGTGCAGTAGTGCTATTTAGTATAAGATTTATTTGTTTAGTCACAACAATCAAATAAGGCCTGGAGCTGTTATTTCTTTTGCTTTTTATCTTCCTCAAATAGCTTTTCTCAAACTTTCTCAAGTCCGCTTATCTTTTTTTCCTTCCCCTTTGATCACGCCTTTTAGCTTGCCACTTCTAATCTCCTGTAAGTTGGGAAATATTCAGGTAAATATTATATGTTAAATCATATTTACTAAGGCTCTCAGTGAGTGATCGAGAACGTAATACAGGCTTACGTGCTGAAGTAGCCTTTTCAGTTTATTTTTGAAATCTGGGTGGCAACCTTGAGATCTCTAAGGAACTGTAGAATAGGGTATTTCTGTCACCTAAACCTACTAAGAGGGCATTGGCGTTGACCTATAATACTTGATTGAAGACAGTCTGATATCCATGCATTTGAATGAATGTGCAAAATACTACAGACCTGAGAGAAAACTGAAATTCCAGTCTTTCACATGTATTTTAATTTATAATTTTGGATTGTGTCCTATGTTCTACAATTTTCCTTATGTCAATAAACTGCTCCATTTTGAAAGGAATGCACAGGGCACACTCATTTTAGAGCCATAGAGTGAAATGCATTCAGAAAATCCTATGCCCCTGAGCTAGGAAATGAAAGAAGCACTTTGTCAGGGATGCTGGCTTCCCAGGTCTTTCCTTTGCCAAGGAGATAAATGGAAATATTAGAGAATAGCTGACAAAATAGAAGCACCAATGGACAGATCTTTCTTTGTGAGTAATGGAGCACTATTCTTTCTAAATGTCAGTGTTCTCCAAACAGCAGATGCTTTCAATGATCTTTCTCACATACTGGCTTCTCACCTTAGAAGGAAACATTTTATATATATATATATGTGTGTGTGTGTGTGTGTGTGTATGTATATGTATATGTATACATATATACACACATTTCCAGACAGTGATGGTAAGCAAAGTCAAAAGGAGAAAGAGGTGAACTGCACTAGATCCCTGCATGACTACTGGTAGCAGAAATTCTAAAAGTTCAAATTAGCAACAGGAAAGTCTCACTATTTCTTCTGATTAACAGGGGTGAGTGGGAACAAACACAGTAAATCAATTTCAAAGTCAGAGCATCCTGGTTCTGTGAATTCCAGCCATCACAGGGAATGGATTCTGGGAAACATTTGTTTTTCCTCTAATCTCTACGTATCAGTGTGTACATATATCCCATGTTTCTGCTTACCCAGATGTAAAACTGTTCATTTCAAAATGGAATGTCAACATATTTATATTAGTTTTTCTAAAAGGGAATCATTTGTTAATATTCTTTCTTATATGGCAACTTTTATGTTGTTAGCTGACACTGAATGTTAGGAAGTTCAGTATTTACCTCGAATTTCTTATTTTATTAACTTTATGTAGTATTTTTATCTGTTTGACATTTAACTTATTAGATCTTATAGATCTGCTTTAGCATATTTTGTCATTAATATATTCAGAAACTTGGTTTTGTTTTGTTTTAATGTGATCAATTGCAGTCTTTGATGCCCTGAATCATCACACGCTCAACTGAAAACTTGCATTTAGACTCTGCTCTTCACAGCTTTACATGCTCATCAATATGAGTCATACGGAAGAGAGTGAGTTCATGTGATATTTTCAACATGTATGACTTATAAATAATTACCTGCTGCTCGGTCATTTAAAATTATAAACCACGATCCTTCCCCATCTTACTTTGTGAACTATTTTCTTGTATTCCCAGAGATTTTGTTTTAGAATGAGAGTGAACTTATTGAAGTTTTTAAATGTTTTAATAAATGCTCTGCAGTTTTATTTCTTATCCGTCAACATTCCTTGTTCAGAGTAATGAAAATGGGATGAGAAGGAGAGGTAGTAGAGTATGCTTCTTAAAGAAAAGGAAAAAAATTTTTGAACAGAAAATTGACATGTAAACAGAAGTAATAGACAAAATAAAATAACTATGATTTGAATTATAGTAAGAGCTGGAACTAAAGTTTTACATTTTTCATGATAATTAAAAATTTTATTAAAAAATTTTAAAGGCATGCTTTGTATTTTAAGTAATGAAATTTAAAGCAGTCAGGCTGTTTGCATCCCTAGTCATGGAATAAACTAACGGAATTTCAGAGCTATCATTTTAGGAAAAAATGATCTTAGGACTTCCAAGTGATTGTGATGCTGTTTCCGACACAGAATCCAAAAGAATTGTATGCTATACATACTTTCCCCCCAGGTTGGGCTCATTGAGAATAACGTCATTGTTAGGAGCAAGAGCAGAGAGGCACAGTGGGAATAAACACAAGGGAAGTGGGGGTTAGTATATGGACAAAAGTTCCTATGGAACTGTCAAAACCTAACCTGGGCAAGACCCTGGGCATCTATGACCACCTTAGAAATAGGAAAATGTCTAGATTGTCATTTCAAAACATATTAATCACCAACAACTTTGTATGCATAGTTGAGATCTCACAAAATAATGACTTCATCCTGCCACATTGACATTGTTTACTCCCTATTGGCTTTTGGCTCTGTCCTTGCTTCTCATTGCTCAACTTGGTGCTCTGGCTTTGCCAAATTCCCAGCAATCTTACATGCTCCAGCGCGATGTCAAGTTGGCCCTGGCTCTCCTGTGTATGTCTGCGTTGTTGGTTCACCCATCCCTGGCATCCCCACTGTTTAATTTTTTGGCCCAGGTCTCCTGAACTTTGAACTTTTTACTGTTCCAAGTGGCTTCCCTCCCTAAGAGAAAATAGCTCTTTTAGTTCCCTGGGAGAAAATAAATGTCCAGCTCTGGACCTTCCTTCCTGGTTTCCTCACTCCTAAAAGTCAACAGTTAAAATACTTAGAGACTTACTCCTGCCTGCATTTGTGTGCTTCCCTTTTTGGGGTTCACATTCCCCTCAATGGGATGCATTAACTTTTTAGGTCCCATCTATTTCATGGAGTAGCACAAAAATTATATACTGCTCTCTGCCATTTGCAGGCTCTAATACATTCATACGCTACTCAATCAGCCCACAAATTATTAAAGAGTCAGTTTATGTACTCATAATTATGTGTACTCATAATTGTGGTAGGCATTTGTGGTAGACATGTGGTAGACATAGTCAATGTTTTTGGCTTTAAGGAGCTTATTTTATTTAGCCTTGTTGAGATAAAAGTTAAGTTTGTGTGAATGGACTACAAAACACACACTGCTCCACTCCAGCACATGAGTAAAATTCCCAGGAGGGGAAGCTCGACAGAGGGGACAACAATTCAGTCAGATTCTGACATTTTCTTAGTTGAAGCTATCTTCTTGGTCGTTGCTTCTGCTACTTTATTCTGTGTCTTGTCTGTACTTTCTTCAGGCCAATAATACAACAAGAATCTTTTATCATATTCACTTTAGCATAGTGATGGCCAGATTTTCATTCTCAAAACTATTATCATTCATTAAATAAAAGTATTATTAAATAGTAGGTAAAATAAAATGTTAAGAAATAACAAAAAATCCTGACATCTTTCTGCATCATTTGCCAATGGTGATGGTATCTATGATGGGAGGAGAGGGCAGAGAGTTTTGCAGAATAAGTACATGTCAAGGGGTTACAAGTCATGAATAGCACACCATAATTCAGGGCCAGTTCTTTCCTTTGCTCTTATGGGCTTCAGCAGAAAGTAAAGTTTTCTGATTCTAAGGTACTAGCAAAAGGAAAAAAGACATAATCCAAGCTCAAATCTTCCACGTCTGAGAGCAACATTCACCACAGAACCAGCCTTCTTTAGTTTAGAACATGTATACATCCACCTTCACTAGTCTCTTTCTCTCTCGCTTCCTACCTGCTTTTTGGCCATGTACTCACTGGAGATCATCTTGTTTTCTAACATTCTGGAACCCATCAGTTGTAAACGATATTCTCCAATGAAAAACATACAACTGATAAAAATCAATCCTTTTCTATGTCAAGCCTTTCCAGCATGTCCCAGACACAAAGGGAAAGTCACTTCAAATTTCTCTTCAGAGACTCTCGCCTACTTCAAACTATGTATAGGCAGTGAGCATTAAATAGTACTTTATCACCGCCTGCATTAGGTTTCCAGCCCAGCCTCTTCAAGTTACTTTAAAAAAGGGAGAGTTGGATGGGTCTAGAATTAACCACAAAAATATGCAAATACAATGTTAATATCTATTTATTGAAGTTTGTATATGCAGATAATGATCCTGGAATTTGTGACAGGTAATCTAGCCTTCATTGACAATTTTCTATTAGCGATTCACAAGCTCAGTAGCTACTAAACTAAACCATTTTCCCTTGTAGGCTGCACGTATGATCGTTGTCTCCATCCTCACCTGAAAATATCTTTGCTGCTGTGGTTTCAATTCTCAAGGACTCAGTCTCCAGACTACGGTATCTAGGCTCACACTGAGAATTTCAGAGTGAAGTTAAAAGGACAGCTGTTCCTCTTAAAGAGCATTTTCCCCCTGGCAGGGGCTGGAAATCTGTTTTCTTGCCTGCTTGCCCTTCACTCCTACAATGCCATATACTCGTTGGTGGTTGACCCTTTCTTGGCCCTTTGGCCACATGCTTCTAGCTGCTCAGTCAATTTGTAAGGATCTCCCGAGTGCTTATTGTTTGCATGGACTTTGAGCCTCTTGCCACCTTCTGCTCTTGGAGGTTTGTCTATTTGAATTTGGACTCAGCTGCCGCCTACCTTTCTTGTTCTCATGGAGACTGCTTCCTGGTCTTGAAGTCCGAATACTTGATCTCATGAATATAGAGAGCAAGTTGCTTTTCAGGTAATTAAAGGTCAGAATTATCTCTCTGTAATTATTGCTTCCTCTCCAAGACTATCCTTGTAAAATCCAGTCTCTCCCTGTGTTTGTTGCTGACTTGCTTCCGTTTTCTCTGTGGTGCTTCATCACATGAATTTGAGTCTTTATATATCTGTTTCCAAAATGTTGAAATGAGGTGTGCTTGATTTGGGTATGAGAAGACTGATTACTGTTCAGAACTCATTTCTGATTGAATCATTATTGGTAATGAGGACTAGTGCTTAAGGGATTTCTTTTGAAACTGGAAACAAAGTATAGTATGGTTGGTGTCCATGACAACCAAACCCCAATTGTGGAAAGGTTGTTAATTCCTGTTTCTAAATTAGGTTTGGGGAAGTCGGGAGAGAAGGTGAACTAAAGGAAAAAGCACTGGATTTTCTACAGACTTAGGTTCTTACCTGAGAACTATTTGCTTACGCTATAGGTAACTTCAGGCCTGTCACTTAACATCTCTGAATGTTAATTCCTTCCAGACTTCCTACTGTTGGTTAAAGAATCAAGTAAGACAATATACACAAAGGGTCTAACATAATTCTGAGACCAAAATAAGTTCTTAATAAATGTTACTAACCCATATTCTCTCTTATCAGACCCACCATTCTTTACACCGCTACTACTCTACACACAATTTGATCATGACAATTTCTTCCTTAGATCCTTCAGTATCTTAGAATGAAATAAAAACTCTTAAAATGAGACAAAATTCCTAAGCATGACCACAATGTCTGATTTTACACATGAAGGCACCTGAAACATAATGATATATACATTTGGGAGGACATTCCGTCCTGCCCACCACCCTCTTTAATTTTCCAGAAAAACCTTCTTTACCTTTCAGTGCTGCCATTCACCTGTTTACAAGTTTAGGGTTGAAAGAAGGCTGTCCATGTGGAAGGTAACATAAGGTAATATAAGAACTGAGCAAAATCTTGAGCAGATGGTAGGTTTTTCTGCTGGATGGATAGAGAGTGATGGACTATCAAAGGGAGAGACTAGAAACATAGTTTCTCTGGGTGCCTGATATACTAATGTCTGACAATTAAGTTTGCGAACATGTTGCAACGGTGTTGCTAAACTTTTTTGATATCAGAGGGATTATTCACTATGAATTTGTACCAACTGGACCAACAGTTAACCAAGTTTACTATTTGGAAATGCTGTGTGAAAAAGTTAGATGAAAACGACCTGAACTTTTCACCAGCAATTCATGGCTCTTGCATCGCGACAATGCACCACCTCAGATGGCACCGTCTGTGAGGGAGTTTTTAGCCAGTAAACAGATAACTGTATTGGAACACCCTCCCTACTCACCTGATCTGGCCCCCAATGTCTTCTTTCTTTACCAGAAGATAAAGGAAATGTTGAAAGGAAGACATTTTGATGCCATTCAGGACATCAAGAGTAATACAATGACAGCTCTGATGGCCATTCCAGAAAAAGAGTTCCAAAATTGCTTTGAAGCGTGGACTAGGTGCTGGCATTGCTGCATAGCTTCTCAAGGGGAGTACTTCGAAGGTGAACGTAGTGAATTTCAGCAATGAGCTATGTAGCACTTTTTCTAAGATGAGTTCATGAACTTAATTGTCTGACCTCATATGTTGTTCACTGGGGTGGAAACTGGACCATTTATGAACTTACTTCCCAGGGAACACCTGAATGGGAGTAGTAGACATGCTTACTTAGGTGCACACTTGTAGATCTCAGGTCAATGACTTTCCCCAAGTACATGTGTTGCTTGCTCTGCACCTCATTCCTTTGTCTCTCACACTGTCTCTCATCACATCTCTGTCATCTTCTCTCTTTCTCCACATTGGGGAATTCTTTCTAGACTATAGTTAAAAAGCTATCTCTAAATCACAATCCCTTGCCTGAGACCAAAGTATCATCCCTTCCCTGAGGCCAATGAAATCATACCTTGGAGGCACAGATGAGAAGGGAATACTAAAAATAAAAATACATTGGTATTATTTCAAAGATCATATATAAATGTAATCCCAACACACAGAAATGTTCTGGAACCTATCCTCCATGTGAATAATAATTATTTAAAAAATGTGTTTATAATTTCAATAAAAGTTATTAGGAATGTATTGCCTGCTGCTGTAACTGTGACACTAGGGTAGATTGCTTCCCAGCATCCTATTCACATGACTACTAAGTAGCTGAACTGAGGACTCTTCCAGTTCTGAGCTGGACAGATAAGGACCCAGAGCAACCTGAGGGCACTGAAAACCCTTCAAGGCAATTTCAAGCTTGCTTCCTGCCTTGTTTTCCTCCTCTCACTTGAGCTTTTTTACTTTGTAACAACTAGTGGCCTTTCCTTTGTGTGTGTGTGTGTGTGTGTGTGTGTGTGTGTGTGTGTGTGTACACATTTAGTTTTATTATAACAAAGCAACTTGTACACTTTTGACATTTAAAACTGAGCATCATCTTTCCTTTCCAGTGAAACAAAAAGAAAATTTTAAAATAAAGAGGAACAAAATTACAATAGAGGATATCAATTCCGAATAAGATCCTACAGCTTCTGCTGATTCGCCCATCGAGTGGCAGGGCTCAAGTCATCATTAGGAGAAAATTTTATTTTAAAAGTGTCATCTTAAACTGCAAGGATGTCTGTTAAACATCACAATTAAACATGGCAAAGGAGAAGCCATGTTGTCAAAATGCCCACTTAACCCACCCAAACATCTCAAACCCACCCTTTGCTGACCTTCTATAATCCCATTTTTAATTTATTTTTTCTTTTTACAAGAGAAAGTACACAGATACATGTTGGTAAATGCTAACTGTCCATATTCACATAGAGACACAGTGTAATCTCTGAGCCCAATATACAGAGAAAGGAGGAAAAAAGCTAGAATTCTGTGCACTACTACACAGGGGCCTAGCACCCTCCAGCTTCCAGCAGAACTAAGGGAGCAGAAGGTTTTTCTTTTTTCCCACAGAGCATGGTGGTGTTGATTCCATAAAGCTTTTGTTGAGACAGGAAGGGATAAAAATGAATTTGGAATAGAAAGGGGCAGAGATTCTTTTCCCAATGTATTCTGCTGAAGTTATTTCCCCCCAAATAAGGTGACAACCATGGTGTAAAGGAGAGAAAAGAGACCTCAAAAACAGGGTGACTGATCACAAGAGGAAAAAAAAAAAAAAAAGAGTTCAACTTGCTCCCAGGGACTGGAGAAAATTAAAGAAGGTTGGAATCCATCAATGTTCCATTAGTCATCTTCTCCTTCATCTTCCTCTCCTTCCTTCCCCTCATTATCATCTTCGTCTTCTTCACCTTCATCCTCATCCCCTTCGTCATCAATATCTTCCAACCCTTCCTCTTCTTCATTATCATCAAAACCTTCTTCTCCTTCTTCTTCATCATCCACGTCAGGAACCAAGTAGTACTGTAGCGGATTTGGCCAAATATCACCTTTGATGACTTCTCCTCACTCATCTGCACCTGCCTCAGAATGGTCAGTAAACCAGGTAAAGAAGCTCTCTGCTTCCTCATGCTGTCTCTTCCTGCTGGCTTTATTCTGTGTTTGACTTAAATGTTTCATCAAATTCTTTCCATATTTCCATTTGATTTCAGTGGACTTTGAAGATGGATCACCACTCTCATTCAGATGAAATTCTTTAGAGAGAACTTGATTTTCGAAGTAAGGATTTTCATCAAAATAAAAATCTATTCTGTAACCTGATTTTATATCTTCAAATTCTGTCACTTCAACTCTTGTCAAATAATGCTTCTTCATCTTCTTCCCCAAGTAGTGCAGACACTTGTGGATGGTTGACAAATGTTGTTACCCCAAAATTTGGGATATTGGTGATCAATTCGGACCTCTTCTGAAAAAATGGTTGGCGGAGTTTGTTATATTTCTGTTCTACTTTCAAAATCTCCTCACTGGCTTGTTCATTAAGTCTGTCTATTTCATTTTGTACTTCATCAATATGTTCAATTGCTTCTTGTTGTTCTTTTTCTCCCTTCGGCAAGTCCAGAGAGGTCAATGTCTTCTCCGGCTTGGGGGCAGGAGGCAGTCTTGGTTTCTTCATTTGAGGTGGGAGTGAACACTGGCGTTTGGGGGCCATACTGTGAGGAAAGTCAGAGAACGAGACCCAAAGGAGGATGAACGTCAGGAAGAAGCTGAGAACTTGGCCTTTCCTTTTAACAAGGATTTCTTTTCTCCCCTGTGGGCTGTGACAAAACAGTCTCTGCAATTCTGGCCTTATACCCTGTCTCTAAAGTTAATAGATAGGGTTTTTGTTGTTTGTTCCTTTTTAGCAAAAAAGGGAAAGGGGCAAGAGAAATTAACTCTTTTAGGTCTAGTTTTGGTCCTCTTACTGTTTGGTCTCGGAAGAACCCGTGCTCTAGTCCTAAATCAGTGGACCCACCTCTGAAATTAGACAACTGGGTTGGGAATTTTATCCCCTCCTCTCAATCACACTAGGATTTAGGCACATAACAGGCTGAATTAAGCACCTAGGAGAGAATATAGCATCAGTTTTTATAAGAAAGGCCATCCTAGAAATTGTGTCCCAGAACTCAGAGCAGGCATTCAAGGGTGAATGTGGGAAGCCTCTGAGAGAGAAGCAAGAAGGAAAAGAGGAGTTGGACAGGGTCTGTGAGAGAGAGAACTGCCATCCCATTTTCTCTTTGTCCTCAGCAGTCCTTCCCTAGCTCTGTAAAACCCATCCTGGGTTATTTTTGGAGTGGTTTGTAAAATAGGGATGAGTGGTAGAAAATGATCAAAGAGGAAAGTAGAGGAATTCCATGGATAGGGTGGAAAAATTCACTCAGCCATTTAAATTAAAATGTTGTGCATAAATCAGTTGTAGACTTCATTATAAACTACCTAATTGAAAACGTGGACAGCATTATGCTTTCTTGGATTAGATATAGCAGATACCTGACATAATCTGTTATCGTGTCAAAGAACATCTTCCCGATTTTCGTGTTTGAAATCTTTGCTTTTCCCAACATGGCCACACATGTTTGTAATGAATATATTGACCACCTTCGTGTTTGAATAATCAATGCAATTTTGTTTCTGGACTGTCGTGTCTTGAGGAGTCATGAAGGTCAAGGTCTCAGAAAGCATTTAAGGAATGAACAAATTGGGTGTTTTCATTTGGGGAATGAACTGCGCGTGTTAAGGTAGCAGAGATTCAACAGTCGATATCCAAGTCCGAATGGTAGGGATAATAATAGCCCCATGTATTGTGTTCCATGTGTCAGGCAATGCGATTTTTAGTTCACTTATAATAATTTTATGTTCAAAACAATTCTGTAGTGTACCATGATGACACTAATGACTCCCAGCTGGAGAGGACAGACCTATGGGATAAATGGGAAAATGGGTGGACACCTGACAAGGAAATATCTGGTGAGGAGAACTCCGATTGATTAAAAAGGATCAAGCAAATCTGAATCCATTATTAGAACATTATGTATAAATAATGGCAAGGGGTCAGCCAGCAAGTGAAGAATAGACTCTTGAAGAAACTGGTGGCAAAGACTAACAAAAAATTAAGGGTCTTCAGGGAAAAATCAATGGTTCTCGTAGAATAGATGGATCAGCTTCCTGTTGAGTTTCCAGGAAGTTACTTAGCATCAATGACATTTTTGTAGTATTTTATTCCAGCCTCTTGGTCCCACCTTTTACAACTCCATTGGGTAAAGTACCTATGCATATACTGTATGTGTTTTATTTCCAGATCTCATAAAATCATATTAATAGTATTCCAGATTGCATTGAGCATTGAACTATGAGATCTGAGCACTTCCATTTTTAAATAGCCCTCATTATCTCCAAAGGATCAAAATGTACGACAGATTTATGAGTATGTTATAAAACATTTGAACCTGAGTATTTACTTATAATATGCAAACATCAATGTATGCATTTTTCATGCTAGAGCCCTTGTGTGCTGTGATATGAAGCTCATCGTCAGGCAGAGGTACAGTTGAAGTCCTCTTGGAACATAAATATATTGAACGTTGATAATGAAAGACTAATTGATAACACAGAAATCAGGCAATTTTAATAATGCAATTTGTTTAGTATCACTACAGTAATTAAAAAAAGAAATAAAAATGTTTCAATATCTAAATTCTGTACTGGAAGATCCAAGGTTAAGATAAGGTCAGAGCATAGTTTATTAGTATTGTTAAAAAAGATCAATTAATTAAAATTGAGTTAATTATAGTGCAACTATATAGATAGGCTCATATAGCCACTTTAATGAGTTCTAGTAAAGGTAGCAATAATAAGCTATTTTGAAACCAACTCAATAGTTTTTATAAGGAACCTACTATGCATGTGTCTCTCATGTCCCAGTTGGAAAAAACTGTAGTAGCAGTATATTTAGATTGTGGACTTTAGAAATAGCTGTGGCCCTGACTGCTCTGCAGAAGATTATTTACTGAATTAATGCTATGTGTGCTATTTGAGTAGTTACAATCAATATGTATTATTCCTCCCTGCACAACTCTTCCACCTTCAAAGAACAATATTTACACTAAAGGAGAGAGGACAGTCTAAGGCAAAGTTCCCCAGTCTTTTCTCAACTATTGGGAATCCTTTTTAATGTCAAAGTATTTAAATGTCTCCTCACATATAAATAGTTGAATTTTTAGTATCACATTGATTAGTCAAAGGCATAATGACACAAAAGTTCTATGAATTTGGTAGTAATTTTCATTTTATTAGTTACAAGTTCTACATACATAGGGGCAATATTTGTGGGTTTTTGTTTGAGCTTATGATGTTTCAGTTCTCAGACAAAGCTGCTTTATTCTTGTCCTTCCTCTCTCCTCGCTCCCCAGGATAGGGCCACTGGTATTGGAAATTTAGAGTAGGAAAAGACAGGTCCTCATGTTTCTGCAACTTCTCCTTGGGATGTTTATCTGAGCAGGAAATTGGAGAAAAGGAAAGTGGTTTACTATGGTGCAGATATCAATACTTTTGGCACCTACTTGCTCTTTCCATGAGAATGTTTTTCTTATAACTTATCACAAATTTCTACTTTATTTATTCGTATTTGTGATTGGCACAAAATTAAGTTACAGGAAGAATAAAGCTGGATATTTAGTATTTGTCCTAATTTTATGAATATTCAGAATTTATGTAATGAATAATTAAAAGACTCTTCATATAATAAGTAAATCTTGACTTTATTGACCTCAGGAATGACCAATGATATTAATAAGCATCACTCAATTTAGATAATTTATTAATCTTCTTATTGCATCCTTTTAAGTAAATGACTTTTTTTATTTTAAAGATTCACACCTGCTCAGAAAACACAAAGTTCTGATAAATACCCATAGTTTGACTTACTAAAGATCATTAGTAGTCTAATAAGGGGTTATTCCATAAATTTGTCTTAGGTTTTAACAAAGCTGTGTTTTTATGGATTATTAGTTTACATTTGAGCATAGTATGCTTCATCCTGAGAAGGGCTCTTTTCATGGGGGATCCTTGCAGCTATTAAATATATGCAATCATAGGGTCACTAATCTTACCTCAATACAATTCAAACGCAAATTTTTTACTATGAATAAGTTTATCCATATACAGTCATGTGATACCTAATGGCGGGATACGTTCTGAGAAATGCGTCATTAGATTTTGTCATCGTGCAAACATCATAGAATGCACTTACACAAACCTAGATGGCAGAGCCTACTACACACCTAGGCTATGTGGTACAGCCTACTTCTGCTCCTAGGCTACAAACTTATACAGAATGTTACTGTACTGAATACTGTAGGCAATTTAACACAGTGGTATTTGTTTATCTAGACATATCTAAACACAGGAAAGTCACAATAAAAATATGGTATAAAAGATAAAATAATGGTATATTTATTTAGGGCCCTTACCATGCATGAAGCTTGCAGGACTGGAAGTTGTTCTGGGTGAGTCAGTGAGTGACTGCGAGGGCCTAGGACACTAGTGTACACTACCGTCGACTTTATAAACACTGTACACTCAGGCTACAGTACATTCATAAACAATGTTCCCTTCAATAATAAATTAACCTTAGCTTACTGTAACTTTATAAACTTTTTCGTTTTTTAACTTTTCAACTGTTTCATAATAACATTTAGCTTAAAACACAAACACATTGTACAGCTGCACAAAAATATTTTCTTTATGTCCTTCTTCTATAAGTTTTTTTCCTATTCTTCTAAAAAATAGTTTTTATATTTTTACTTTTAGTTTAAAAAGTTTTTTTTGTTATTTTTGTTTTTTTAACTAAAACAAATCACACACATTAACCTAGGACTACACAGGGTCAGGAACATCAATATCACTGTCTTCCGCTTCCACCTCCTGTCCCACTGGGAGGTCTTCAGGTGCTGTCATCTCCTAAGATAACAATGCCATCTTCTGGAATACCTCCCAAAGGACCTCCTTGAGTCTTTTCTTGAGGAGGTATCACTCTTTTCAGAAATATGTCCATGGTAATTTGCATGGCTTCTTTCCTTTCTCTCTCTCTCTCTCTCTCTCTCTCTCTCTCTCTCTCTCTCTCTCACTCTCTCATTCATTGATTTGCTTGTAAGCAGATAATTCACCATGAACATCCTCATTATTAATGAAAACCTTTTGGTGTTGGGGTTTATGTTTTCAAACTTTTCAAGGCGCTTATTGAGGGTCTGCAAAAGCTTCTGCTAACCCCTTCACTGTGAATTTTCTTGGTTCTTCTTTTTCTTCTCCTGCAGTTTCCTCTTCTTCAGTTCTATCTTCCTGTTCCAGTTTCAACAACTCAATTAGTTCCTCAGGAACCCCCTCTAGGAGCTCCTCAATGTCATCTCATCCACACCCAGGTTCAAGTTGTTTGCCATCTCAACCACAGCCTTGTTGATTTTTACAACCTCCTCATCCTTGACAAATCCTTTGAAGTCATGGACCAATCTCTTGAGTATCTTCTTCCAGCTGCCATTTATACTCTCCTTGGTGACATCACCCAAAGACCAAGCAAGGTTCTTGACACAACATATATGTAGTAATCCTTCCAGAATTGCATCAGTGTCTTCTTAGTGTCTTCCTCAATTGCAGCAATAGCCTAGGGGAATAATGTCCTTCTCCAATAGTAGGCCTTAAAAGCTGCTATAACTGCTTGATTTATTGTTTGGATCAAAGAGGTGGTGTTTGGAGGGAAAAATGCCACTTTGATATTGGAATGAAGATCACCAATAAAAGGAGGATGTCCAGGAGTATTATCAACATTAACCAAAATCTTGAAAGGTATGTTGTTCTCTGAACAGTAGTTCTCCATTACACTAGCATAACAATCCAGGAGGGCATCTTGGAAGAGGAGCTGGGCTGTCCATGTCTTCCTATTGCTCCTGCAGTATACTGAAAGTGTGTGCTTACTGATATGCTTTAAGGCCTGTGTTCTCACTGGGCCAGATCACATAGGGTTTCAATTTATAGTCGGCAACATTGCCCCCAAGCAAGACTGTTACCCTGTCCTTAAAAGCATTGAAACTTGGCATTGACTTAGCCACCTTATGGATGAAAGCCCTTTCAGGCATCCATTTTCAGAACAGGGAGGTTTCATCCAAATTGAATATTTGCTCTGGCAAGTAATTTTCCTCCATAATCAGCTTATGTAGAGGTTCCAAAAATCTTTAGCTGCTTTCACATCAGCACTTGCAGACTCACCATTCACTTTCCCATTATGTAATGCATAACAATTCTTAAACTGTTTAAACCATCCAGAACTAGCAGTAAATTCAACATTGTAATCAGTTTCAGCATATTGTTTCAACATCATAAATTTTTGCTTTGGCCATGATCGTCATAGTGCTGAGAGGGATGTGCTTCTGTATCTGTTCTTCAGTTAAGGTCATTAGAAGTTTCTCTTTGTCAGATCTAGGACTTCCTCAAAATTTTTTTAGTCTTGTTGCCTTCAATGAAGCAGATCCTTTAATAGCTTCTATAACTTTGTTCTTATTCTTCAAGATCGTAGGTATGGTGGAATGGGACATACCTGACTCATGAGCGGTAACTATCACTGATTTTCCACCTTCGTAATCCTTAATCACTTTTGATTTTGTTTCCAGGTTAATCACTCAATGTGGCCTCTTAATGGGAACATTAGCAATGGATTTTTTACACTTAGGGCTCACGATGAACAAAACAACACGAGATTAAATCAAGCACTAGAGAAAATGATGCAATCAAGGGACAAGGTAAACAAGATGCATGAGGCTACTGCCAGTGTAACATGGCATACTGTTTTATAGCAAACATTTTTTTAAGAAATAGAAAGAGTAGACTCTAAAATAACAATAAAAATATAGTAAATACGTAAACTGGTAATATAGTTGTTTATTATCATTTTCAAGTATTATGTAGTGTCCATAAGTATATGTGCTATATATGTATAGTATGTAATTGTATGTACTACATATGGGTCTGACAATTAAGTTCCCGAACTTGTCACAATGATGTTGCTAACCTTTTTTTATATCAGAGGGATTATTCATTATGAATTTGTACCAACTGGACAAATAGTTAACCAAGTTTACTATTTGGAAGTGCTGAAAAGGCTGCATGAAAAAGTTAGATGAAAACGTCCTGAACTTTTCGCCAACAATTCATGAGTCTTTCATCACGACAATGTCTCACAGAGCACTGTCCGTGAGGGAGTTTTTAGCCAGTAAATAAATAATTGTACTGTAACACCCACCCTACTCACTTGATCTGGCCCCCAATGACTTCTTTGTTTACCCAAATATAAAGGAAATATTGAAAAGAAGACATTTTGATGACATTCAGGACATCAAGGGTAATACGACGACAGCTCTGATGGCCATTCCAGAAAAAGAGTTCCAAAATTGCTTTGAAGGGTGGGCTAGGTGCTGGCATTGGTGCATAGCTTCCCAAGGGGAGTCTTTGAAGGTGACCATAGAGATATTCAGCAATGAGGCATGTAGTACTTCGTCTAGGATGAGTTCGTGAACTTAATTGTCCGATATTGTATGTGTATAGCATGACTGGCAGCTCAGTAGATTAGTTTGTACTAGCATCACCACACACATTGAGTAATGTGTGTGTTATGATGTTAGGACGGCTACTATGTCACTAGGCGATAGGAATTTTTCAGTTCCATTATAATCTTATGGGACCACTGTCATATATGTGGTCTATCACTGACTGAAACGTCGTTGTGGTGCATAAGTGCATATTATATAAAATTGTATACTTCAGAAACATAACCAATAATTACAAAGTCAACATGAGTAAAACTTGAGTCAATTAAGAGCATATTTGCATTCAGAGTATTGAATTTTTGGCCCACTGCACTTTATGTTTAGAAATCATTGTGTTTGCAAGATAACCTCTAAATATGATAAACTATTAAAAGAAGTTGCATGTAGACAAGGCTAAATTTACATAAGCATTTCAGTTCTAAAGTGGGCATTTTTAATTACTAAAATTAAAGAGCAACTTTGCTATATTCTTTTCATTGAAATAAAAATATAAATACCTAGTCTCAAAAGTTCTAAATTAATACAATATTTGTGTGCAAAGATATTATTTTAAGCAATCATTTGATCTATTTTTATAATCCAATAGGGCACATCATGAGGAATTAATGTTATTTTATATATGGCAAGTGGCTTAATCTTAAATATTTGTTTTATAACATTTTATAGTCTTAAATATTTGTTTTATAACATTAATTTTATGAAAGGCCTAATTAAATTAATAATTTTTTATAGTGATCCCAAGAAGGCAAAGAGAAATGGGGTAAGGGGGAAGGTAACTTTTGAATCATTTTTAAGCCTACAGATTGCATTTCTCTAAATTTTGTCATGTTTTGCCTTAAAGAAGTATGGGAAACTTCAATGCAAATATATATAGTTTTAGAATTTCATAAGCAGTTAAAGCTAGAGATTAAAATACAAGGGTTTTGTTTCTGTTGCAGGCTTTCCTAATGTAGTGTTCAATTAGAAAATATTTTGAGGTTTGTAAAAAATTTTCAAAAGATTTGATACTATCACTACATTCTTGTCACGGATTTAAAAACAGTGAGTTTTTTTTCTATTGTACGATTCAAAACCAGAGATTCTGTGTAATGCATGCTAAGAAAACCCCACTGAGTAAGTCCCTGGAAAATCTTCACAGTACATATGCCCATTGTCTTATGGTCTATAAAGCAATGTGTTGAAAATTTAAAGAACAAATGAGCAAAAATATAAAATATGGCAAGATGTCTTTACATACTGGTTTAAAGTCTAGGCTAGGATCTGTCTCAAATAATGATACATTACCATATAAAGAGTCAGTCTTTTGTTTGCCTGTGAAGATGATGCCAGTAGTACCTTTCAGAGGCTGGATATGAGCCAAAAGTAAATGTCTATACTGTGCATTACCTTAGAGGAAAAAGGGAAAATTTACTCTTGTCACCAAAGGTTGTTGCCACCAGTTCAATGCCAACAGCAGTCCTCAATCTGAAGCGCAGTGAAGAGAGAGACTTAATTCAGTGAAAAACAGCTCAATTGTGAGCCGTTTAGTTTGTGGAACAGCTCGGCTGTGAGACAGCTCAATAGAAGTGGCTCAGGAGAGGTAGCTCAGGGAAAGTGGCTCCGGAAAGATGGCTCAGGTGTTACAGTTCTGGGAAAACACAGTCTTCCATGGAAACTGAAAGTGTGCTCTGTTGAGGCAGAGGTGAAGCTGGTTTATTTAGAGAAGAGTGCCTGCTCCCTGCCCATGATTGGTCTATTTCTATGCAAGTGAGGATTTCAGGTCCTCACAGTTTGATTGGCCCAAATAGCACCATCATGATTGGTCACAATGAAGCCACTCTGATTGGTGCAAATGAGGATGTAGCTGCTGCAGCCCTGATTGCCCGGGACAGATCTTTAGCCCACTGATTGATTTATGAGCCTCAGTACTCCTTTATAACGATTGGCACAAATGGCAGGAAAAGGGTGCATGAGGGAGGCAGCTCGGTTCGCTTTTACCTGAAGTGCAGAGTGCATGGGAGGCCCCTGTTTGGCAATGACTACCATACTCTGTAAATTTGAGCCCAGTTAGCTACTAGGCAGGGATATAGGTAAAATTTATGTTGATGATGTACATTTATGTACCGGTTAAAGTCCAGGCTTCACACTTGAGGCTCTGCGTCTCTACCCAGCAGGATCAGTGGAAATCCCCTTCCCGCTGAGCCTCCCATCGACCCCTCACAGGGTACAGAGCAGCTTATGCCTTCTCCTTAGGGCTTATTGATGCATTCCTGCTACAGATCTCAGTGCTACTGTCTACTCTCTTAACCTGGTGGCTTTAGTCTGCTCCAGGGTTGGACCTGGAAGGCACACCTGGGTTTGATCTTGCTCTTGCTGATGATGGCGTCTACAGATGCTGAGTACCCCACCTGCAATCCAGGCCAGAGAGGCTTTCTCCAAGCTTATTTTAAAATTATTGTATTGGGCTCCCCAAAGGGTGGTCTTGGTCTCTGTCTTTTGTTTGTTTGTTTGTTTTTGAAATTTCCTTTCTTGTGGAACATGGAATCATTTTCCCAAAGTTTGATTCAGAGGACATTTGAATGAACACATTTGATATCCCATCCAAAAGCATCCTTCTTTCTTAAAAATTCGTCATTGTCTTGGGCTGAAGTCTTGGAGTTTCAATTTACATTTCATGGGACAATTCCCACTAGAGCCACTGTCATGCAGGGAGTCACGCGGGGTCTCCAGTCCTGCTCCCCACCTAAGAATGCAGGATACAGTGAAGCCAAAGAGGAACACTCACGGAGCCATAGGTAGGGGAGTCATACCACTATATTCTCGCTGGCGGCTGGGTTGGAGACACAGGAAGCAGGAGCCACACTGTCTGCAACCCACTGTCCTAACAGCAATCCACGCTTGCCAGCCACCATCTTCTTGCTAGCCCCCCATTTTTCTCTGCTAGCGTAGCCACGGCAGTTATATTAGTGGCCAGTGGCTCACTGGTTACAGCTGATGTCCAACTAGCCACAGCTGATGGCCATCCAATCACAGTTGATGGCCATTTTCTACCTGAGCCAGCACCTTTCCACGTGAGGCTGAGAGCCTGGAAACTGCACTGATGGCTCTGTCCCCACAGCCACTTAAAAGCTTCTTTTACTGATCTCTTCATTCTTGAATAAAACACACAGTCCAGAGAGTCTTCCGTTGAAGTTACCTAGAATAGACTGCTCAGCATTTAGAAGCTCCACCATTTGTCCTTCTCAGCCTCCAGCCCATATTAATTACTCCCAGCCTAACCTCTTTACTTTTGCATAGTAAGCCTCTACAAAACTTGCTTCCCACTAATTTCAAACTTTGAAAAAGTTGAGAAATTAGAGACAAGAAAATAAACGGAGAAGATAATAACTTTGCAGTATGTATGTGGGGGCAGAGCCCCAGAAAGTAGTTTCCAGGCTCTCGGCCTCACATGGAGGAGTGCTGGCTCGGGTAGTAGATGGCCGTCAGCTGTGGCTGATTGGCCGTCAGCTGTAACCAGTTAGCCAATTAGCCGCTAATATAACTGCTGTGGCTACGCTAGCAGAGAGAGAAGAAGAGAGAAGAGAGGAAGAACGGGGGCTAGCAAGAAGATGGCGGCTGGGCTGGCAAGTGTGGATGGCGGTTTGCGGACAGTGTGGATCCAGCCTCCAGTGAGAGTATAGTGCTGCCAGCGAGAATATAGTGGTATGACTCCCCTACCTATGGCTCCGTGGGTGTTCCTTTTGGCCTCACCATATCCTGCGTTCTTGTGTGGGGAGCGGGACCAGAGACCCCCCAAGGCCTCCCTGCATGACAAATGGCGCAGCGAGCAGGGTCTCCCGCATGACAATGTATGTATGTATGTATGTATGTATTATTTATTTATTTAGTTTCCTTAATAGCCCACATCTTGAACTGCCTTTTGGTCGTTGTGTTCTTGATGTATTCTCCTAGTTTATTTTGAACATCTTTCAAAAATTACATTATTTTCATTGATTTTCCAGGAATTTTATTTGGTAAATTTTCAAATATTGAGGAACTAGTTATCCTCAATTCTATTTCTTACACGATCAGCCTCTGCCTATCTTTTCTATGTCTTAAAAAGCAAATTTACCATTTCGATTTTTCTTTAGTTTCACTTCAAGATTTTAAAACCAATACTTATTTCTCAGGAACTAATTTTCAAGTTTTTAAATTATCTAAACTACTTGCTGTTTTTTTTTTTTAATATTTCCGCCTGATTTTTGGCGAATTCACTGTTCATTAGCACCACCAACAGATGGTGAGCACAGAGAGAACAAGAGAGAACACTTAATTTTCCTGTTTGTTGGAAACTTGAAAAAACATTTTGGTAGGATAGGACATTAAAATGAATACCTAAAACGGAATTTAAAATTGGTCTGTGGGAGGATGACACTCTTCCTTCTCACAAAAGAATATAATGATAACAATTATTGTCAAGCCCTTGACCAGTATAAGTGATATGTGAAAGGGAAATTTTGCTGTCTTTTGCATAGGAAGATGCTGCTGCTGACACTTTAGTGAAAAGAATCCAGAATCTGTACTCAGGTGGCCTAAATTCAAGTCTTATCTTCATGTCATTAGCTTATGTGATCCCGAGCAAGGTGTGTGTACTGTTTCTTTCTGTTCTGTCTTTTGTAAAATGTAAGCAACAATAGATTTTTCATAAGATTGCTGCAATGAACAAACATCACATATAGGAAGGTACCTTAAAAACTCTAAGCACTATTTCTATTATTTATTTATTAGTAGTAGTATTGTTAATGTGTTTGAATGAGTTACTTTGATTCATATACACTTTCTTATTTAGTTTTCATGCAAAATAGTTTACTAAGGCGATGGTTATGTCTACACTCTGTGACAATAAAACATTTTATTCCCTTGATAACCTAATTGGTTTTAAGTGACTTAAAGTAATGACCTCAGCTCCAAGTCTCTAGTTAACTGAGATACAGCACAAACCAGGAAAATAACATTTGCTCAAGCATGGGATCAATTGTACCTAATATCCAAGTCCATTAGCAGCTTTAATAGCTCAACTTTGTGTCTTAGACTGTGTATTTTCTACCATTGGGAGGAGAATCTGTAGTGAATTAAAGGTTCTTCTCTAAGTTTCGAATTATCTAAAACTAGATAAAGCAGGCACTGCAGACAGGAAGAAAAATGGAAACGGAGGCAAAAAAAAAAAAAGTACATCCATTATTTAAAGAGCTTGGAATATGATGAAAATAAGATGAAATGAGGAAAAGTTTGGAATGATGAAAATAGGATGAAATGAGGATTTCCCAGGCAGATGATAAGGCTTGGACTGTACATGACACTGCAATTAGACACAAGTAAAGAACCTATGGATAATTTACTCTCTGTCCACTTGAGTATAAAACATAGGAAACTGTTTTTAAAGTCATGCATAATTTAAGTAGTCTATAAGTAAATAATTTTGGGGAGCAGAGTGGTTTTATTTCTATTGCAGTATATAATTTTCTGAAAAATGCAAAGTTAGGACAATTCCAACATGATAGTAAACTTGAAATCTATAAAATGGTATGGGTATTGAGAGTAAGCGCATCTTGCTGTTAGTCAGGTACTCAAATGGAATTAGATTTTAAAATATTTTAAATTTCATGCCAGTTTTATATTAAGAGCTGAGTCCACAAGTGGAAAGTTGCATGCCTGGGGGAACGTTTCACTTTATGGGTGTGCATGTGTGCTGTGAATGTGCATGGTGTGCGTGTGTGTGTGTGTGTGTGTGTGTGTGTGTGCCTATACTCATGGGTGAGTAGAGAAAGGATATGGTGAGCTGAAATGTGAATGAAGGGAAAATAAAGGCTGTCTTTGAGAAATTGTGAGTCAGCAAGAACAAAGAAACTCTAGAATACTGAGAGATTTATAAATGGCCACTGAAAGTATAAGCCAGAAGATTTTTCTGGGAGCCAACTTGGGGAGAATCTGCATTATCTTGGAAGGGAGAGTTTAGAGAATCCGGTAAACTCTTGAGGCTTGGTCAAACAGCATCAAAGGAAACTGTTTTAATTGGAAATTGAGGTTTTAATTTAGGGCCCAGGCCAAAAGAACCTGGCTTTGGTTCCTAATATGATCCAAATCTTTATATTCTTCACACACAGAGGTGAAGAAACAGTGAGACATGTTCAAATTATATCTAATTTGAATCTAATTAACCATATCTCTAAATGGTGAGATTATGGCAATTTAAAATGTCATCTTATATTTCTTTGTGGCTTCCCAGTTTCATGTGTTGAGCATACATTAATTTTGTAATTAGACAAAAATATAACAAACATTCTTGACAATACATTTACTCATGGATTTTTTTTGTACCATCTACTCTGGGGGTCCAGGAGACAATGGAGTTTGCCTTGGGCTGCCATCAAAAATATGTCAGTTCAGTAAGAGCATAGTGGTGGTTGATACTGTGTTCCACTCGAGATCTAAATGGTGACATATCATGCTCTTTAAAGCTCTTGACTGATAGCAGACCTGTGATGGAATTATAGAGGTAGGAAGGAATCCATGGCTATTGTAGTCCTTTGCTCTTTCTCTTCTTTAATGTCTTTCTCATAGGGATTTAGCTGAGTTGATTCAGTCCCACCATTTTAATAGGAGGAGTGTAATGCTTTTCCCTGAATCATGTGATCCAAAGTATTGGGGGGAGGGTGGGCACAATCTCTCTTAATCTCTTTCCACCTTATTTTGCTAAGACAAAATTACACTTTCTCAAAAAGGAACTTCCATGAGGAAATTAAAAAAACCAGAAACAAAACCAGACATTTTGCAACAGACATGCTTTAAAGCGTAGCCTTCTATCTTCATCCTGAAATCAGATCTTAGCATATTTTAGTACCCACACAAATTCTACATTGTTGGTGAGAGCCCGAAGGAAATGTTAGGATTCTGGCAATTCTTGACTATTCAGTTTTGTTACTGTGTTTTTTGCCCTCTTAGGAATTTATGTTTTCACTAAAGAAAACACAATTAAAAAGTTCCAGTATCTGATGTTAATGGACAAATGGGTAACATAACAATACATTACTCTATGCTAAGGTTTTCAAAGAATGTGCAGGCAATCTGGTGGAAAACTACAATTTTTAAGTTAATGGAGTACATTAAAACACATTTTTAATCCATACTTGTATATTAGTACCATTTGACCCATATACTTGAAATATTAGACAAAGTGATTGTACAAACTCTTGCTGAGTTTTGTCTAATTTCCAACCAAAGAGGCCTGACCACAAGAGCATCCAAGGGGCTTTGTCTATGGATGGATGCTTTTCCTGTCATTGAATCTGGCAATACTGATACTCAATTTGTCCAAGTGTAGTGAGGCCATGATCATCTTTCTCCCCTCCTTTATTCCCTCCTCCTCCTCCTCTTCTTCCTGTTTCATCTGTAGGTCCCTGAAATCCCTCTGGTCCTGGAGGTATTACACATCCCCTTTGTAAATCTGAGGGTCCTCAAACCCTTGCCTGCCTTTTACATGGACCTTCCATAGACTCTTCTTCTGGGGGTGTCTATGACTTTAGAATCCTGGAAAACTAGCCTTCACCCTGGAATCATTTGTGGATTTTGTAGAGCTCATCTGAAGCCTGCCCTTGACTCAGAATTGAGTTGACTGATAAATATCAGCTTTAAGAACAGCTCTGGGCCAGTTCTTACCAGAGACCCTGTGAACTGAATGACAGAGACCACCCTCCCTGGAGTCTGTATCAGAAGCATCAGCATCATCGTTTGCTTAGAATCTTTCAAGTCTCTTGTTTAAGAGTTTATTTCTCCTTTAAAGTTGCTACAATATGTATGAAGGATGTTTCCCAGTCCCAATTAATCCACAAATAAGAGAGGACTAACGTAGTCTGAGTCCTGTGAACAACCAAGCTTTTCTAGTTCAGGTTATGCTCCCTTATAACAAAGATCTTTGCTAAATCCCTAAGGGGCTTCTAGCGAAGGAAGAGAGTGACCCTTCTCTTGCTTTGGAGATGTGGAAGGGGAAGAGGAGGCTTGTATTGGTAGCTGCATCTCCCCTCTGCTTAATCCCCAAGTGACAATCTTATCCTTCAGTTGTACACTCTAGTTTAAGATAATCACATACATCACACAGGTCAATGAAGTGATGTCAAGAGGAAAGGGAAGGAGACAGAATCAGGAGACATGAAGGAAAAAGGCCTTAGATACAAGGGTGTGCCACTGAGGCATGCCTTAATCTTTTGGATTGGGGACTACCCACCAACTACCTTGAGTTCAACTTTGTATTGTCTTGACTCTAAATTGCTTGTAATAATAACTGTTAGATACTAAGATACTGGCATGATAGGTTCCTTGTATTTTTCAAATCACTATCTTGAATCTATCTCTTCACTCTTGTCTTCCTGAGGCTTTTGAGTCGACCACGTGAGTGCAAATTTCATTTTGGTTATTTTCATTGTCTTCCAGCTTTCATCGAAAACTTCCCATTGGCATTTACCTGCCAGCGTGCAGCTAGAACACATAAAGCCATGTTAGTTGATGAAGGTCATTTATTCTCACCAATTAGAAAATAAGCTATATTGCTTCTGGCAAGCCATTACACACTTTTTTTTTTTTAAAAGGCTGGGGCAGTTCACTAGGAAGAAAGACTCCAAAAAACCAGAGAAAGAGGATAAAAGAGAAAAACATATCAGAGTTCACACAGACTTTTATTTTTGGTGTTTCTTTAGATGTGTGCTCTTCTTCCATATAACTGGAGATCTCTAATGAGGCCACTCTTATTTTGTGTCTTAAAGAAATCTGGTGATGATTTCTAAAGTATCTAAAGCGGAGATCTTTATAAAGCTTTTTGAAACAATTTGAAACGGTATTCCAGGTAACCGATATGTAAAATTTAGATTTGAAAGTAGATTTTTTTTTTGGTGGTGGTATGAAGAAAGGGTGCTGCATCAGCAAAATGTTTACTTATTCTGTCCTCTTTTCTTCATACTGTGTAATTCTGACACCTCTTAAACCATGATAAGGAAGTAATTATACTTTGAATTTCTCGAAGGATCTAACTAAAGGGCATCCATCTCAATAAGCATTTCTAGGAATCCAGGTTTAATGAACCAGGTAATTCTGATCGAGAAATAAGATTTTACAGAGAGCTGAGGGAAGAAAGTAAAACCAGAGTGTTTGGGGGGTTTGCCTAAGAAATGTGGACCTCCTTGAGGTCAGGACACCTGTATTTTCCATCCTTCTTGTACCCACAGCCCCAGATCTGTGACCAACACGTATCTGTGCTACACATGAAATGAAATGAGTGATGGCAGCTGCGGAGGGACCAAGAAAGGGCGGGCTCGATCTGGTCGTCCAGGGGAAGGACGCCCGGCGGTGATAACCGAGATAACCGAGCAATGAAGCATTGGGCGAGGGCGAGGCTCCTCCCGGCCTCCCCAGTAGTGCGGCTCGAGTCTTCTGAAGCTGCCAGTTGCCAAATGAAATCTGAAACCCCGAGCTGCGTCTGAGGGTTGGCTCCGCTCAGTTGTTCCAGCCTCTTGTACTGTATATTTACTCATTCACACACAATCACTCTTTCTAACTTCTGGGATTCTTCTTCGCGCAACTGCTAGGATTTCTCAAGTGCATGTGGCAACTCAGCCCAGCTCGGGGTGGAAACCGGCGGGGCCCCGCAGGGTCTCGGAGGCCAGGGTAGCTGTCAAGGCTGCAGCGGGGACCGGAGAGGACCGAGGCGCGGGCGGCTGGGGGAAAACGCCCACAACTTTCCACCCCAGCCGCAGCTCTTTCGGCCGCGGTGTGTTTCTTCCCAAACCACAGACAGCTGCGGAGCAACCAAGTGCATGGGGCGCAACACTTCCCCTTGTTGTGGGAAGTAAAGGAGCCGTCCCACACTCTCTTGCTCTTTTCCTTTCTTTCGGCTTGTCCTAGGAGCCTTTTCCTTCGGAGCAGCCGCTGTCCCGCGTCTGTCGGAGTTCGGAGCAGGGTAGGTGACGCCGCCACAGGGGTGTGGGTCGGGGCCACCGCGGAAGCCTGGGACGCGGCCTTGAGGACGCGCGGGGTTCCGAGCACAGCTGCGTCCGGCAGGGAAGGGGGCTGTAGGGGCGAGGAGCGATCGCAGGAATTCCCGTGCTGGTGCAGAGTGTGTGTGTGTGTGTGTGTGTGTGTGTGTGTGTGTGTGTACGTACTCGCGCGCGCTCGCGCGTGTGTGATGAGAAACAATGCTCTTTTATTAAGGATAAAAACGGCGCAAGCTGGTAGTATGTGTTTAAATAGATAGAATTAGTACAAAACTGTGCAATTCTGTTCCCTCTCTTACTGTCCAGCCTCCATTCCTCCCTGCCTGTTTCTGTTAGTGCCTTATGAGTTTCCTAGATAACAGAGGTAGGTTTCAGTAATAAACACTTTTATTGCAAACACAAAGCGTTAGGAAATCTTTGGTGAATTTTAACCACCCAAAAGGTTTTGTCTAAGTTTTGAAGAAGGTAACTTTTTGAGGAAGCATCCATCCTCTCTTGAGGACAAATATGTAATATGTTCTCATTAAAAAAATACTTCAGACTGGGTTTCTTTAGCAAGTCCCCAAATAGGAGGGGAGATAATGTTCCACTGGGTTCCTTAGACTTTCAATATCAACTAGTATTGGGGAGACCAGACTCCCTTGTAGTCTATTTTAATTCATCTGAATTAAAAGATCATCTCCAAGTAATTAGTTTCCATCATAGTTTACTTTGTCACACTTTTTTTTTTTTTTTGAACTTAGCAAGACATCATTTCTTCTCTTTCTAAAAGGAGGAAGTAAATAAATCATGTTGGGTATTTGAAATATAAAAGTTGTAAAGGGTTTGCTTTTCCATAAGTAAAACAATATGTGTTGCTGTGTCTACTAAGACAAAAAATCCAGGTATATTTACAGTAAAGAACTTTGCTCAATTACTGAGAAGAAGATGGACAGATGGATTAAATGCAAACAATCTGTCCCCTGCTTCTTGTTAGAATGCAAAACCAATCCTTAAGGGCAAGAATGGATGTTGGTATTAAACTGGGCATCATAAAACATAAAACAAACAGAATTAATATATTAGTAAAGCCAGAAAACAAATATAAAGCCACATAAAACTTGTTAACGTCCCTTTCTCCCTCTTAAATTTCTTAGTACTTCCTCTTCTTTGGGGATATTTCAACTTCTAAGAGAGCCCAGTAATTCAGTTCCCCTTTTTGCCTTCCCTGAGTGCTTGATCTTCAGGTAGCAAGTCTAGAAATCTGTTCTCTTTAGAGCCATTGCTAAGTTGTCAGAAAATTCACCTTAAACATCTTGTAGAGCCAAGATAGTGACAAAACTTTAAAATAAGTAAGTTTCCTACCACTCAGAGGAAGTATGGTATGCACTTGGTGGAAGACCTTTAAGTGGGAAGAAGGGATAACCTGTTTTTCAGATCTGGAATTTAGTTGAGGTATGGGTAAGGAATATGCAACTAGCATGATAAAAGGAAAGATAATCTATAATCCTTTTTACATGTAAGAGGTTGTTGAAACTCAGTCTGTCTTTGGCTTTCAACTATATTATTTGGTTTTATTATTTAATTTTAGGGATTTGGATTTGAGAGGGGGATGGTTTCTCAGTAATGTTCCTTTGGGATGTGAATTTGAATCATTTTGAAAATACAAACCTGATAGTAAATGGGGAAGAATTAAGTTCTCAAAAAAAAAAAAAAATCACTGCAGAACAAATAGCAAAGCATCTTTCCAGGCCAGAGCATAGCTTTAAGCATAAAAATGAAAAGTGTTCTTGGCTAAAATCCCCAGTGAAAGCCTTTCAGGTTTTGCTCAGGATAGTAATGGCCCAAGTTCTGAGAATTTTCATCCAGGCACGATATTATTAACTTTGTGATCTTGGATTCTCCAGGGTGATGGGTGGAGGTTAAAGGAAGTGGGGGGTGGGGCAGGAAGGGTGAGGAATGTGCAGCAGGTGGCAATAAGTGCTTTGAGTCTTAATACTTTGCTGTTTTGGCCACAGCCTGCTTCATGTTTACAATCAGTGCCCTGAGTAGTTTTGCTGTGACCTACTGGGCAATGAAGTGTGTTTTCTTTCTGGCTCTATTAGTGCCCAGGTTGGTTTCTCAGGGCTGAAAGCAGGAGGAGCTGCTGCATTTGGTTCCTGTTAGTGTTTGCAGTGCTGTACGATCACCTCAGTTATCTGTAGTTATTCTGCGGTATTGTCTGGCCATTGGTCAAGGGTTCTTTTCCCATGAGTTGAGCTTAAGTAATGCCGATTCCTTCTTTCTGTCACGGATCAGCTTTGGTAAAGTTGTGCTTTGGAAAAACAAGATGAGGTTAGTGGAGAGAGCTTCAGCTTGAAGCCCAGCAGAAGGCACCACCACCCAATTGGTCACACATGGGTGTGAAGAAGGTTGATGATAACAAGAACCTGAGGTATCCGTTCTACACTGATAAAATTACTGAGGAAAAACACAGAAGAGGTTTAAAATAGAAAAAAAAAACCCAAAAAACACACCTGTTCATTCTTAAATCCATGGTTGAAGGATTAAGATTCTCCTAAATAGAGAAAATTATTTAAAAATAAAATTGTAAATAGTCAACTTAGCCATGAAGTTCATGCTCTTCATATGAAGAGTTGGTGCCTCATATTGAATCTCGCCATGGGAGCTACGTGAACTCACTTTACAAGATCATGATGGTTTCAGCATCTAACCTAAAGCACATTTGGAAGTGAAATGATTATTGTGATGAAGAGTCAGAGAATGTTAAGTTTTTGGAGGTTATTGTGTACATGTGTGCTTTTAAATAGCATCTTCATTCTACGGTGGCATTGCTGCAATCAATCTTTATAAAGTGCAGATCTAATTGTGTCAGTCCCTTGTTCTAAAGGTGGATCCTGGTGACCTAAAACATGAACTCTAAACTCTTTAGCGACTCAGAGCTCTTCAAAGCTCTTCCTTTTTAGCTTTCTCTTCCCCTCACTGTTCACACTTTTGATTTCACCAATTTTCATTCTCCTGGAATTCCCTTTTCCTGGAAAGTCCCTCTTGAGTCTTCATGGTCCACTGCAAGTGGAATTTCTTTTTGTAGAATTTACCCAATTTCATGCAGGAAAAATTAATCATTTTATCATGTCTGATTCTATGGTTTTTGAGCATACTTTGAATATTAATTTTTATGTGTCTCTCCCACAACCAACTACAGTGAGTTCCTTAATGGGTATATTGGTGATGGGGGACTCACCTGTGCCCTAGTGCCCAGCCCAGTATCTGAAATACATAGTAGACATCTGTTAAAGTTTCCTTAATAAATGAGTAAGCAGAGTCATGAATGAATAAAGTACTAGTGGACTCCAATTTATGCAGATAGTTATTTCCCAAAGGTCCATTTGAAAAATGTCTATTTGGACTCACAGTTCATTTTGCAAAAGTAATAATGCTACAAAACATGATTCACTTTCCAGACTAGTCCACACATGCCTATTTAATTCCTACAATAGATGAAACATTGTGCGTTTGCGATTATAAAGCAAAATCAAAACATAACAAAAAAACTACTCTGAAATCATCTTTTTCTTTTGGAAATCACAAAGTATTCTTGAGATGAAAGATATTAGGAACAGTTATAACAGATAGACATTTTCCACAATTGCTTTTTTATATAATACTGTAAAATCTGTAATCCCAGTGGGAGGTCTTGGATTTGTCTGTGATGAGGACTAATAATATAGTTAAATTTGAAGATTCTGTTGCCTGTGAAATGGGCAGTAATCTTAATTACTCAAACAAAATAGAAATACTAATTTTGACTAATAATTATCTTGAATGTTAGCGCTTGGGGAAATTGGATGTAACTGAAGGAGAATATGGAGGTGGATGCAGAGGAGGAAATTCAGAGGGGCACCTTCTTTCATGTTACTTATTCTTATATATTGATCTTCTTTTTGTCTCATTTGAGTACTTAGGCAAATCTGAGGTATCTTTCTGAAAAAAACACTGTCTTTTCCCACAGCAATTTCTGCTGCCTAACATACATAATAAGGTGGGGTTTCACTCCATTTGAGCCAAAATACCAGTGGGCTCATTTCATTGTCAGAGCAGTGATACCTTTGTCATTTGCATACCTGCTGTTTAGCACGTGGATATTTTTCAATCAAGAATGCATACTTGTGTTTCTGGCATTAGGCAGGGATCTTAAGCTCAAGTTGCTCTAATATAATATCTCTGAGAAGGCTGGAAGAACAAGCATGGATATTTAAGAGTAATAGTCTACTAGGGTTTCGCAACCTTCCATGCTCTCTGTTTTTATCAAATAACATGCCCACAAATATGCCTACCCTAATCACATTACAACACCTTTTGGTTACATTATCTTCATTACACTGTGCTTTAATATAACTTTTTTACTGAAAGTCAATATAAAAGTGATGGGTTTCATGGAAAATATCTTGGCACTTTTTGTTATGTATTTCAATATTCCTTATGTAAAGATCTCAGTAAATTCATCTTTGTTTTCACTGCTTTAAAAAGTGTGTCTGTTCTAATTAGCCGCTGTTGTTTCTTTTATTAGCAGAAAAAGGAGACTAAGAAATTTTGGCTTGTCATCAAAGAAGCTCAGAACTAAACTTGATGCTCAATTGCATCAAGTCAAGGTGTTCTGATTACATGATTTGCAAACTTTTAAAAGCTTTATTTTAGTGGACATACCATACCAATACTATTTAATTCAAATTCATTATGAAAATAGGTTGAATGACCTTCATTATATATATATTTTACTTCTTTTAGACTTGTAGTTAAATATTTATAAATTTCTGTTTTGTAGTTTCAGGCTAGTGTTTTATAACCAGTAATTTTTCCAGATCATTTTTTGTGGTTCCTTGAAACATTCTAGGTATTGTTTTCACACTTCCCTGATGTATAAAATGGCCTTGCCCCAAATGTTACATTTCTTGAAATTCTTAGAAGGAAAATCATGTCTGAGATATTTTGAAAGTAGATACAAGACCAAACATATAAGTTTTTTTTAATATGTGTATCAAAAATGTATAGTAGAGTGACCTTAGGAATATCTCTGAGAAATAAGAAAATGCCTTTTTTTCCTTACAAATGGAATCTATCAATAAATCGAGGCTCATGGAGCTGTAATTAGGGCTGTTTTCCACTCGTCAAATTGAGTTTCAGAAAAACAAAGTAATTTTTCAGGTTCCCCAAAGGGGGGGAAATAGCTCTGATTTTGTTCTGAAAATTTTCTCTGAGTATCACAGACTCTCATAATGATACTCTAATGAATTAAGTACTTACTAAGTACTAAACACTCCATGAGTTGTTTTTCATATATTATTCGTAATTCCAGAAGTAGCTAGAAATACTTCATAATTCTAGAAGTAAGCTATGTTATATCTAATTCAGATATTATTATTCTCATTGTATGAGAATGTTTAGACTCGGAGAGATAAATAACTTTACTCAAAATAATATAGTTAGTAAGGAATACAGAGTTGAGAATCAAAATCAGGGCTACTTGAATTCAAATAGTCTGCTATTTTTACTATGTGACCTTCCTGTCAGTGATTTTCTCTCCAGTTATTAATTTTAGAATCATAATCTGTATGTTCCATGGATTTGACATACGGTATAGACCCTGGTCTCAACATGATCTCTACAAACTAGCCTTGGAGCTCTCTTGTGGTGTTTGTTTATTTATTTATTTATTACAGTTCATAAAACTGAGGTGAAGAGAAAGTAAGTGCCTTTCATTGTGTTGTATAGCTAATCAGTGGCAGAATTAGACTATACGTGTTCTACTGATTCCCTTTGTGTGCAGTGTCACAAACCTGATTTTAGGGAGATTTTCCATGACTGTATATGTATACATTTTTATTCTTTAAAAATAATTTTCTATTGTTCAATTATAGTTGACATTAAATGTTATATTAGTTTCAGGTATACAACATAGTGATTAGACATTTATATAGCTTATGAAATGACCACGCGATAAATCTAGTAGCCATCGAACACCACACATAGTTATTATAATAGTATTTACTATATTCTCTATGCTGTATTTACATCCCCATGACTATTTTTTTAATTAAAGTTTATTGATGTGATAGTTGTTAATAAAGTTACATAGATTTCAGGTATACAATTGTGTAATACATCATCTTTATATCACATTGTGTGTTCATCACCCAGAGTCAGTTCTCTATCACCATATATTTGATCCTCTTTACCCTCATCTATCACCTCCCTCCCCCCTTACCCTGTGGTAACCCCTAAACTATTGTCTGTGTCTATGAGTTTTTGTTTTTCCATTTTTTTGTCTCGTTCTTTTGTGTTTTCAGTTTCATATACCACATATCACTAGAATCATATGGTTCTCGACTTTTTCCGTCTGACTTATTTCATTCAGCGTAGGAATCTCAAGAGCCATCCATGTTGTTACAAATGGCACTATTTCATCTTTTCTTATGGCAGATTAGTATTCCATTGTATATATATACCACAACTTCTTTATTCCGTGACTGTTTTTATAACTGGCAATTTGTAAATCTTAATCCCTTCCCCTTTTTCACCCATTCCCCCAACTCCCCTCCCATCTGGTAACCATAAAAATGTTTTATGTATCTATGAGTTTGTTTCTGTTTTGTGTGTTTATTTTGTATTTTAGATTCCACATATAAGTGAAATCATATGATATTTGTCTTTCTCTGTTTGACTTATTTCACTTATCATCATAGGTCCATCCGTGTCGTTGCAAGGCGCAAGATTTCACACTTATTTATGGCTGAATAATATTGCATTGTACCATTTTTCCCCGAAAATAAGACCTAGCCAGACAGTCAGCTCTAATGCATCTTTTGGAGCAAAAATTAATATAAAACTCAGTCTTATATAAGACCTGGTATTATATTTATGTTATGTTATGTTATGTTATGTTATGTTATATTATTCCCGGCCTTATATTATATTATATTATATTATATTATATTATATTATATTATATTTATTATATATATTATATTATATTATATTATATTATATATTATATTATATTATATTATATTATATTATATTATATTATATTATATTATATTATATTATATTTTATATTATATTATATTATATTATATTATATATTATATTATATTATTAGACCCGGTCTTATATTATAGTAAAATAAGACCGGGTCTTATATTAATTTTTGCTCCAAAAGACGCATTAGAGCTGATTGTCCGGCTAGGTCTTATTTTCGGGGAAACATGGTATATATGTACCACATCTTCTTTATCCATTTGTCTATCGATGGACACTTGGGTTGCTTCCATATCTTGACTATTGTAAATAATGCTGCAGTGACTATAGGAATGCGCATGTCTTTTCAAATTAATGTTTTGGGTTTCTTTGGATAAATACCCAGAAGTTGGATTGCTGGGTCCTTCCTTGTCTCTTGTTATGGCATTTGTTTTGAAGTCTATTTTGTATGGTATAATTATTGCTACCCTAGCTTTATTTTGTTTTCATTTGCATGAAATATCTTTTTCTATCCTTTTAGTTTCAGTCTGTGAGTGTCTTTCGATCTGAAGTGGGTCTCTTGTAGGCAACATATGTATGGGTCTTGTTTTCTTATCCATTCAGCCACCCTATATCTTTTGATTGAAGCATTTAATCCATTTACATTTAAGGTAATTATTGATAGGTTACTGCCATTTTATTATTTATATATTTGATATTTTTCTTCTTCTTCTTAAAGAAGTCCTTTAACATTTCTTGTACACTGGTTTGAGGATGATGAACTCCTTTAGCTTTTTCTTGTCTGGGATCTCTTGTGGTTCTTTTAGATGACAGAATTCTTATGCTGATGTGTTGGGACTCCTGGGATGGGTTTCCACTATCAAGATTCTCTTGTGAGAAAAGAGCTCCAGCTACCACAGGTCAGTAACTGAATCAACCTATAGTGATCAGCCTGGACAGACTTTGTTTATTTTCTAGTGAGAGGTAAGCGGAAAACAAAGTCCATGGAGCTTCAGTGACCCATCCCCATTACTTATCGCAGACATGGGGACACATGCCCCGGGAATACTGTGAGTGATTGATGGAAGTACAGAAGTAAAAAAGGGACAAGTTGTCCTTGGTCTGAGGACTAGAGAATTAACTTGGGAAAGTTGAAAGATAGAAGGAAAGGATGATTTTGTTGGGAATAGCAACTGAGAAGGGGAGAAAAGTTGAGTTAGCGGTGGCAGTACTCACTGGGCACAAAGAAATGAAAGGAGCAATTGGGAAAGAGATTTCCAAGCCAATCTTTCTTAGTCATTTATCCCAGGAATTCCAGTCATTTATCCCAGGAATTATTGGAGTGGATCACACTCCTGTTTGTAGATTCCTAAAGAAGAGGATTCTCCATTCTCCTTGAAGGGTGGTCTTTGATTGTTTTATTGTGCTGGAAATATCTGGTTTTAAAACTTCTTTTTTTTTTTCTTTTCCAAATTTATTTATTTATTTTTTTTAATTAGTTTCAGGTGCACAAGACAAAGCAAAACTTAGACGTTTATCATTTATATCCCTCACACTGTGTGAAACCCCCTCCCCCCATCCACTATCCCTCTGTACGTTCCCCAAATTAATTTTCAAACCCCCATGACCATCTTGTGGTTACCGACTATTTTTCAAAACCTCTCACCTTCCCCTTATCCCCACCCCTAAAACTTCTTATGTGAAGGAATTCCCAGCAAGAGAAGATCATCCAGGGAAGTCAAACGAGGCTTTAAAAAACCTAGGATTTTTACATGAGTGTCACCTTTAGAGTTCCATTTTGTGTTTTGTATCCCATTATGGATTAATCGTTATTGTGAAATGGTCAAATGCAACGTTGATGATTTTATATAAAGGCATCTATGGGGTCTCCAGAAGGCCTCAGCCTTCTCACATTTGTGATTTGCTGATTAGAAACTTCATTAAAAAAAAAAAAAGAAACTTCATTTTTTTTGGTAACAACTCACACGTTCATCATGGAATACTTTTTCTGTATCTATGGTGTTAGGTTCAGATTAGCAGGTTTGATAGGGGAGCGTTGGTCTTTGGTGCCTAGAGACAGGTGGAGACACAAGGAATTGTCTGGGTGAGGAGTGTTGAGAACCCCTGCTGGAGGAGGATGGATGAGAGAAGGGCAGAGGTAAGGTCATAGGATAACAAATGTTAGAAGCCAAGGAATCAGGAGAAAAGGCAATTCCAGAGATAGCAGTGGGAACTTGAAGCCAAGGGAAGGGAGGTAGTGGATGATGTGGCAATTGAAAATTCAGTCTCTGTCTGATAATAAGTAACAATTATTGAAGTCTTACTATGTGCCAGGTATGCCAAGCACTTGTGGTGGGTTATCTCCTTTAATGCTCACAGCTCCCAAGTAAGTAGGCGCTATTATTACCTCTCTTTAATAGATGGGGAAACTGAAACTTCGAGAGACTTAGGAACTTACCGAAATCACACAGCCACTAAGTGGTAGATTGGGATTCAAAACTAAAATATCTCACTCCAACAGGGCAATCTTTGCTATTATGTTCTGGAATTAGACCTGTTTTCTATCCTGGCTCGGATAGCAAACCTGTGACCTTAATCAAGTTGCATTAACTTTGAACCACAGATTTCCTCTCTGTGAATTGGGCATTTAATAATACCTACTTCATAGCATTATTATGAGTTCTTAATTTATGAAGTGAACGATGCCTGTAAAGAGACTGAAAGAGTATCTGGCACCTGGTAACTGTCAATACCTGTCAACAGTTATTATTATTAAATTAAATGATGAACATGAGAGTCCTGGGCACTATTTTTCAAACTGTAAGTCTCGACCTATCAGGGATCATGAAATCAAATTAATGGTTCATGATCAATGTTTTTCAGTGAAAAGGAATAAAATAGCACAGAGTGGAATAGAAATAAATCAGGGTTCATTATATGTAGTAAAAGTAATAATTGTTTCATATGTTTTAATTTCCGTTTTCATGTGTATGTGCATCTTGAACACTGGGTAAAAGTGAAAAACAAAATGTACTTCTGATTGTTGGTAGCTGTCAAAAAAAGGTACTAAAAATGTTTTGAAGCAGGATTTTTCAGTGTGTGGTCCCAGAACCAGCAGCATCACCTTTACTTGGGAACTTGTTAGGAATGCAAATTTACTGAGCCCTACCAGGGCCCAACCTCCAGGTGATTAAGGACAATTACATGATCAAAAGGGGCATTTGGAAATAGTGAAAAACAAGGTAAGGGTATATTAAATTACTTAAGAGTGGTTAAAAGTGCATAGTATTGGATGGATCTTGAGATCTAAGCAAAATAAGCGAGACAGAAAAAGTTGAGAACCATATGATTTCACTGATATGTGGTATATGAAACTGAAAACAACAAAGGAACAAGACAAACAAACAAACAGAGAAACAAAAACTGACAGACGTAGACAATAGTTTAGTGGTTACCAGAGGGTAAGCGGGGAGGGAGGTGGTAGAAGAGGGTAAACAGTATCAAAATATATGGTGATGGAAGGAGAACGGACACTGGGTGGTGAACACACAATGTGATATATAGATGATGTATTACAGAATTGTATACTTGAAACATATGTAACTTGACTAGCCATTGTCAGCCCAATAAACTTTAATTAGAAAAAAAAAAGTACATGTGTATTGTATTGACTAAAGATTTTCATTCCCCACAGAATGCTGTCCTGTGTTGTGTGACTGGTTTTGTTATTAGTTGTTACCTCTATTTTTTTGTTTGTTTGTTTGTTTCCTATTTTTCTGTGCTGCCTGCTCATAGTACAAGGGTACATAGTACATAGTCCCACAGATGTACTTTCTTCTAAAACTACAAGATAAAAACTTACCATTCTTTGTGAGTATCCCTGAGCCCTGAATATCTAAGTTGTGTTCAGTTTGAAACATTTTAATGATAATAATTCAGATGCCTGACAGCTGTAAAATTAGGAATTTAAAACACATAAAAGTCTCTACTCAATATTTCACTAATTGAGATATTTTGAAAAGCACATATAGGCAAGGTATTGACAATCTAATCAATGTGAAACTAATACTAATGATAAAAAAATTTTTTGGTAAAAATGGAAGTGATATAAATTTTTACCCTGGGAATGTGTTTAAGGTATTTATTGATTGTATACCATTACTTTAAAAAGCGAGCAAGTAATGTTGTGTTGATCAGCCTTTGTTCATTATTAAATTTAATTTACTATTGTATTTGGTTTTTGAGCAGAGGGTATTTTCATTTTAAGAACTTATCCTCTTTGAAAACACAGCATCCAGATTCACTAGAGAAGAGTTGAGGGCTTTCTTTTCCATTTAAAAAAAATATTAACTTGGATTTTTAAAAGGCAGCTTTTCAATAGGTACATATTAACTTTTCTAAAGTAAGTTCTTAGTAGTATATGAAAATATTTTTCAGGACAAAAGTTTCAGGAAAAATGCGTTTCAAGAGTAAGAAAGTCTACTTGCTGGCTCACTACAGGTAAAATTCATATTTAAACAGTAGCTTAAGAGATGTTTTGAAAGGTCCTTCTCTACTTTCATTCTATAGTTGGAGAAGAGTGGAAAGAGAAAACAGCTAGGAGGATGTGTGCTCTGATTTCTTCTTCTGGTATTAATTAGCATCTGTGAACTCAGGCAAATTACTTAGTTTTTCTGGACTTTAGTCTCCTTTATCTGTATACTTTCTAAGATTGTTCCAGTCTTGAATAAGTCTCTGTTGATAAATGGTAATGTGTTTCTTTTGAGCCATTTTGATAAGAACGTGGCTACGTGTATGTATTGGCAGGGCTCAAAAAAATGGATGTTTGATTTTATAGAGGAGTGAGGATGTGGAAGCCATATAGATTACATGAAAAAGTTTAGCTCAACCTTACCTTGACAAGTTTCATGTGCCAGTGGACTGGCTTTCGTCAGCTGTGGTTTGGGTGCATGGATGGACTATTCCTTAGGAGGCATTTAAAAATTCATCAGGTTGTTTTTGGTCATCACAATGATTGGGTGAAGCTACTGGCATTTAGTCTCCAGAGATGAAGAATGTTTTACGTCTTGTAATGTGTGTGATGGTCACTTATTACAAAGAGTTTTCCCTCCCCAAGTGCCAAGAATATCCCTATTGAGAAACTAGCTATTGAAAATAAAAGACAGAGTTTTAACTTCATATTTTACAGTCATCTGGGAAATTGGAAAAAGTCATATACTTTCTGCTGTTTCAGTAACACAAATGCAAACAATATCTATTCTTAGATGACAACTGGTGTTCATGATACATGGGAGAGAACACCCCCCAGTTCCCTGCACTATATATTGACTATGCAGGAAGAAAAGCAGTAAAAATCTCAGCTCTGTTAGTACAGTCTACAAATATAACTTGAAGACATACTAAGAATAGTTCCTTAGAGTATGAAGTTACTAGTTTTCTGATGACAGCCATATTTTTAATGAAATGGCATGCAGAAGTTTCCATTCAATGTAACTAGATATTTCTTGTGTTCTAATAAATGCCACGATTAAGGCATTAAACGCATAGATTTGATTCTGTATTATAAGATATACCACTTCCTTAACAGCTCTCTGTATGATGATGAGTACTTCCTGTTTCTCCTCTGGCCTCCTTCTGCACTTGGCTTGGCACTTCCTGGTCAGATTAAGGAAAGAGCCCATTCAGCAAGAGTGAGTCATCCAGGGCTGTCCCAAAAACCCTGGTAACATTTTCAAATTTGAGGTGAATTTTGCTTTGGAATCACTTAAATCACAGGATCATTTTCTTAAAATTCTTTTCTCTCATCTTTCTTCTTGCATTTGTCAAGTCCTTGGATTGTTAATGTATTTTAAAAATACTGCTTATATTCAGCTCTCAGATATTGCTAGTATAAAAGTGCTGTACAGATAAAATTCTTGTCTAGCAAATCAAAGCCAACTTAATATTTTCCAAGAGTGAAAGAGAGAGAACCCCTGCTTCTCCTTTCTTTGGTAAATCTAGGCACTACTACCTCTGGAGGAGAAGGGGGGAAAGGAGGTGATATTGAAATGTGTAACTTTTCTTTTACTATAAATTTGGTAAAAATTTAGATTTCAGGAGAAGATTGAAATTGCACAATTAAAAAATGTTTTGGGCATTCTTTCACGTTCATTATCTATACAAGACCTCTCCACTATTAACAAATTGAAGGTTATATGCTATATTCCCCTTAGAATGAATTTATTGGACATCAGAACAAAAGTCCACTTAGAAAATAGCTGTAACCATCTTAATTCAATCTTTAATATGGAAAATGAGTCCAAAGTGATTCAGGAGATTTGCCCCAGAATACAGTCAGGACAAGACCAGGCTCTTGATTTTTGATGATTGGTGTTTCTACCCCACTGCCCTCGTCACCTTTCCCCGGGACAACTCAAACTCAAATGCTAAATTAAACCCAATTTAAAAATTAAAAACAATTTTAAAAATTAAATTGAAAAATTTTGACATTTAAAAAAATTAAAAATTAAAAAAATCAATTAAAACTAAAAAGTAAAAATTAAAAAAAAATTTACAAATAAAATTAAAATTAAACCCAAAGGCATCCAGTGTATATAATGAATTATTTCCTCCTCTCTACAACTAGAAAGGTACTCGTTAAGTACCATCTGGCAAAGCTGAAAAAGAGTCACTCATGATTTTCTGTGTTCTATTGTTTAAGTGAGGAATTATGGCTGAGAAAAGAGCAAGTGTATCTGTAACTAACATTTTAAAAAGCATGTTTACTAAGCCTAGATTAACCTTGAAGGCAGCTGGAAAATATACCAGATTAAAATCAAGGTGTAATTTGTAATACTTTGTGGTTTTGGTAGATTTTAAGCTAATTCCTTGTAATATTAATTATGTCCAACCCACTTAATATGAACGTTATCAATACACTGTAGATTTTCATTCAATTCAGTCTTCATTGTATATTGTTCTCTTATTTTATGCTGTTCATAGTCCTGAAACACAAAGAATAAGGAAGCCTGATGTTATTTAACAGTTAAGATATTTCATGCAGAAAACAAAAACAAGAATTAAAAAAAACTGCTTAATCTCTAAAGAGATTAAAAGCACTGCCTTGAGTCAAATAATCATTGAAGGTGAGTGAGAGAATGGAGGCAGGGGAAGAGGCTTTGGCTCATGGTAACTGCTATGTAAAGCTGAGAAACGGAGAATTCTTTCTGGGCAGTGCTTTTATTATCTCACTGTTTGCGGTCCCATCCTCTGCTGTTTAATTTGTGGAACATTCCGAGGAGTATCCTTAGCTTCCCTGACAGAAGCCCTGACCTGGGGCTTGAAGGCTGTGAGGGGCTCCTTTCTGAAGCGGGGGAGGACGAATAGGGCACATTTGCTGTGCTGCCCGAGGCTCAGCTGGTGGAGACAGACTCTTTATCAGGAGCAAGGTGAGACCTGTGTGCCACTGAGCTACGGGATGCCACAGCATGCTGTTCCACATACCTCTGCAGGCGGTTCTGAAGTGTAGGATGCGATCTCAGAGAAAATGGGGTTACTTCTGTATCTCCAAAGAGAGAATACTAAGGGCTTAGACTTCCTTGAGACTTTTGCATGTGGCTCAGTGGTATCACATCTGGGACTCTCCTTCTAATGTATTTATTTTCAAGCAAGAATAGGACACTAGTGGCTTGTGAGGGTTAGTCCTTATGTGTTTAGCAAATAATACTGAGCAAATGCATAGCAGTAATAGTAGTGGCATCTTTTTACTGCTGTTTTCTGTTTGTTTGATGTAATAAAGATTTTCTTAATGTCTTAGAGCCATTAAGTGAAATAAAATTATATTGAATTATTTTGTGGAAATGCCAAGCAATTCGTGTATATAATTTATGAGCTGTATTATTAATGTGAAGTAATAATTCAGAAAGAATAAATGATATGTAAAGGTCATATTACCATGAGCCTGGAGGGGGTGGGAATGGAGGCGGGAGAAGGGAGGGGAGGGAGAGAGGGACAGAAGGAGAGAGGGGGAGACAGAGGGAGAAGGAGAGGGAGAGGGAGAGAAGGAATAAATACATGTGTGATGTTAAGGTGGAATGCACTAAAATTGCTGGTGATATTTCCTAGTTGTCTGGAATACGCTGAATTACAGCTGGTGCTGCTGTTTGTCAGGGTTGTCAGGGAACACTTCCTGTGACTGCTTAAGAGATTGGAGATTGATTTCTGATACCAATGTTGACTCATAAATTGTAACCAAGATAATGAGGACTGTGTTTATAGACTTGAAGGCAGGCGTAGAAGGCTTCTGGCGTGTTATTTCCAATGAACCAGGATACATTTTTATCTTAAATCAGACCTTTGATTTGAAACAAAAGTATTAGCTGTTTTGCTTAATTTGGTCGTTCTTTTACCTTGCAACTTCCTGTTATTCCATTGTTACATTTCCAGAGAATTCTCTTTAGAGTGAGTTCATACAGGAAACAGTTTACCTGCCTGCTTTCTGAGAGGCTGAATTTGGTGCTGTAATTGATTTTAATCAGAGGCAAGGAAGCACCATTATTTTTTTACTGTTAAGAACTGTAATAAACAATTCAGCCATAGAACGTTTGGCAGTTTTTGGAAAAATGATTAACCTGGTAGCCCCAACTCCTATTAAATGATGCATTTACCTCTGCAGGTCTATGAATGTAGCACTTTTTGTTTATGGTGGATGAGTGGCCCCTAACTAGTATTTGATAGCTTATTTGAAATTCTTTTCTGGAATTTTTTTTTTTCTGAAACAGAATTTGTGTGGCATTATATCATAAAAACTTTCATTATTGTATAATTTATTAGGTTGGTGCAAAAGTAATTGTAGTTTTTGCAATTATTTTTACCTTTTAAACTGCAATTACTTATGCACCAACCTAATAACTAGGCTCAAACACATCTTTATTAATCAAAATAGGAACCATTACAATCAACACATTTTTGCCAACAAGAAATAAGTTTGTTTATTACTGTAATGTAAAAATCCGTGCTTCGGGTTTCGATGAACTCTTGGAAAGCATTTTTTGCATCCTACTAGTTGTGGAAGCATTTTCCCTGCAAAAAGTTGTCGAGGTGCTTGAAGAAGTGGTAGTCGGTTAGCAAGAGGTCAGGTGAATGTGGTGGATGAGGCAAAACTTCGTAGACCAGTTTGTTCCACTTTTGAAGCATTGATTGTGAGATGTGCAGTCGGGCATTGTCGTTGAGAAGAATTGGGCCCTTTCTGTTGACCAATGCCAGCTGCAGGCACTGCAGTTTTCGGTGCATCTCATTGATTTGCTGAGCATACTTCTCAGATGTAATGTTTTCACCGAGATTCAGAAAGCTGTAGTGGATCAGCAGACCACCAAACAGTGACCATGACCTTTTTTTTTGGTGCAAGTTTGGCTTTGGGAAGTGCTTTGGAGCTTCTTTTCGGTCCAATCACTGAGCTGGTCATCACCAGTTGTATAAAATCCGCTTTTCATTGCACGTCCTAATCTGATTGAGAAATGGTTCGTTGTTGTTGCATAGAATAAGAGAAGGCGACACTTCAAAACGATGATTTTTTTGATTTGTTGTCAGCTTATGAGGCACCCAGTTATCGAGCCTTTTCACCTTTCCTATTTGCTTCAAATGCCGAACGACTGTAGAACAGTCGATGTTGAATTCTTTGGCAACTTCTCATGTAGTTGTAACTTCGTTGCTTGCTCTCAATTGGTTGTTGTCAACTTCCCAGGGCCGGCCACTGCACTCCTCTCTTCAAGGCTCTGGTCTCCTTTGCCACACTTCTTGAATAACCACTGCACTGTATGGTCATTAGCAGTTCCTGGGCCAAATGTATTGTTGATGTTGCGAATTGTCTATGCTGTTTTATGACACATTTTGAATTCGAATAAGAAAATCGCTTGAATTTGCTTTTTGTCTAACATAATGTCCATAGTTTAAAATAAATATAAATTCAACAGCAAGTAATGTCATTAGCAAAAACATAAAGCGAGAAGTGAGCATTAAAATGATATATAACATAACCACATTATTTAAGAATGTATTCCAATATCAAATGGCAAATTTTAACAATGTAAAAACTGCCATTACTTTTGCACCAACAATTAATGAATTGTTTCCCCATTAAGACCATCTGATATAATTTTGAGTCTCAGATTTTTGAATCTTTATGTTTGTAGTCCCACACTAATGTTTCTTCTTGCAGACTCCAGTATGCCTTTTATTAATACTAGATTTGTTTAGTTTAACATTTTTCTGATATTCAAGCACAGCTGATTTTTTTTTTTTTTTATCCAACAGTGAATGGTATTTATAAGGGTTAGTACAAAACTTGGTATTCTGGGTTGATCAATTACCCTGTTATCTTGCTTTATTCTCTTCAAAGTTTTGACTAAATCAGGCCTGATATTAAATGTCTTGCAATTTATCATTTAAAAATAATGCTTTCATAGACTAATTTTAAGTTGATTAGTTTTTCATAATTAATGACTGTTTTTAGTTTATAATTGTTTATTTTTAGTTCCTTAATGGCTGGTTTGGTACATTCCTCCATGTAAAATGAAATGTTGAGAAAATTACAGTTTTGTTCTCTCTCATTTCTTCTGATAATTTTTTGTTTGGTTTTAAATATCATATTCAGATTATGACTACAAAAATAAGTAATGGAAACTAGTCTCTTCAGCTATTAATTGCCAATTACTGTGTTCTGTGACTTTTTCACTTGTTTATATTAAGTCAGTAGGCTGTATTTCAGCTTAACTGTTATCTTGAAATCACCAAGACTCCTGGAGTCTGTTCACACCCTCTTGGCTGTGTGGAAACCAGACTAAAGAGAGCAGTGATGCTAGGCAGGGGTCCCTAGAGAGACTTGGAGTGGATTAAGTACTTACTGGGGGTCTTGGAGCTGGTGTTTTCATCTAGACTTTTGCTATGAATCTACACTTGCTTCTTGGTCTAAGAAAGACACTGGCCAGAGTACATGGTCAACCAGAAGACCAAAGCCTGTCCTGTGACGACAACTTCCAGTGCCTCTGGGTGTCTGCAATGCCATCTCAGTAGAATCCACCTTAAATTCCCTTAGAAGTTTCAGCTGATTCATATTCTTAATTCTGATGGACTTGAAACTGTATTGAGCAGGTGACAGCTGTGAGCTAGCCACCACATCCACAGCGCGTTCACTTTTGTTCTAATTCAAAATGATAGGCACTTTCTTCTTTGAAGTTCAATGTGTTGCTTCTGTCCTTTCTCAAGCCATTTTTTCCCATCTTTTCTCTTTCTTTCAATTTGATTCCCTGCATTTTCTTTTGTTTTATCTTTCTCACCCTAGAAACTTGCAATATCAGTTTCTTGTTTTCTTCCCATAGCCCTTCATATTATTGTTGTTCATGGTGTTTATCTGGCTCTCTTTCTTCTTCAGTTACGCATTTCCAGGATATACTACATTGCTTATTTTTTTTGTTCACTTGGGGTGAATCCATGTACTAAATAATCCATTTTAACTATCCCAAATTCCTTGAACGAACTGTTGTACAGTAGTCCTCCCCTTATCTGCGATTTAGCTTTCCAAGGGTTTGGTTACCCGTGGTCTACTTTAGTCTGAAAATATTAAACGGAAAATTCCAGAAATAATTCATAAGTTTTAAATTGCCTGCTGTTCTTAGTGGCGTGATGCAATCTTGCCCAAAACATAAATCCTACCTTTGTTCAGTGTATCCAAGCTGTGTGTGCCACCTGCTCATTCAGTCACCTGGTAGCTGTCTTGGTTACCAGATCTGTTATCTGGTAACCAAGAGAGAGCCCACATTTACATAACTTCATATGCATAACTATATATTGTTATAATTGTTCTATTTTATTATTAGTTATTGTTTTACACTGCCTAATTTTTAAACGTTATCATAGGTATGTATGTATAGGAAAAACGTAATATATATAGAATTTGGTACTGTCTGCGGTTTCAGGCATCCACTGGGGGTCTTGGAACATATCCCTGAGGGTAAAGGGGGACTACTGCATACCTATTATTAACTCTTCCTTCCTATTTCCACCCCCATAAAGCATTTGTAGAAATGTAAAACCAGATAAGCAGCTGATTTGGCAAATATTACATTAGTTCTTGGTTCAAAACACTGTGGATTTGAAAGTCAGTTCTGAGATTCACTGCAGTGACAAGGCACTTAAAATATTTTGTAAAATGTGATAATGACCAAGTGAGGTAATGTAGCAGAAAACATTTCATGGTGCAAATGTTAGTTATTACTGAGAATTATGTTGAAAAGGATCGCCATTCAATACCACAGGACATTTTAAAATTTATATTTTATTTTGAAATAATTTTAGACATAAACTTTCCAAAAATAGTTCAAATAATGCCTATGTAACCTTTTCTAGATGTTATCAAAACCAGGAAATTAATTTTGATACACTATTAACTAATCTATAGATATTATTCAAGTTTCTTCAGTTGTACCACCAATGTCCTTTTTCTGGCTATAACAGGAATCACACATATTTTTAGTTGTTTTGTCTATCAGTTTACTCCCATTTGAGACAGTTCCTCAGTCTTTCTTTGTCTTATATAATCTTGACACTTTTGAAGAGTAGTGACCAGGTATTTTGGAGAATATCTCCCAATTTTGGTTTTCTGATGTTTAATTTCAGGTTATGCATTTTTGGCAAAAGTCCCATAGAATGACCCTATGCCTTCCTCAGTCTATCATATCAGGAAGCACGTGATGTCAGAGTGTCTACTAACGATGTTAGCTTCCATTCTTCACCTGAGGTCTGCTAGGTTTTTCCACTATTAAGTTGTTAGTTTCCTTTTTGTAATTAGTAAGCATCTTGTGGGGAGATACTTTGAGACTATGTAAATGACCCGCTTTTTCTTTTTTCTTTTTTTTAAGTGCTTAGATATTTATATACCTCACAAAGTGATAACCCCAATAAGCATATTACCCATGTAACACTGTATATAGTTATTAAAATATTATTGACTATATTCCCTATGTTGTATGTTATATCCCTGTGACAATTTTTTAAAATATAGTTGATATTCAATATTATTTTATATTAGTTTCAGGTGTAGAATGCAGTGGTTAGACATTTATATAATTTATGAAGTGATTCCCCCTGATAAGCCTAGTACCTGTCTGACACTATACATAGTACGTAGATTTTACAATATTATTGACTGTATCCCCATACTTTATTTTATATCCCTGTGACTCTTTTGTAACTACCGATTTGTACTTCTTAATCCCTTCACCTTTCTTATTCAGCCCCCTAAGCTCCCTCACATCTAGTAACCATCAGGTTGTTCTCTGTATCTATGAGTCTGTTTCTGTTTTGTTTGTTCACTTACTTTGTTCTTTACATTCCGCATTTGTCTTTGTCAGTCTGACTTATTTCATTTACATAATATCCTCTATGTCCATCCATGTCGTTGCAAATGGTAAGATTTTATTCTTTTTATGGCAGAGTAGTATTCCATTGTATATATGTACCACAATTTTTTTATCCAGTTGTCTGTTGGTGGGCATTTCAGTTTCCATTCTTTGGCTATTGTAAATACGTAGCTCTGCAGTGAACATAGGGATATATGTGTCTTTTCAAATTAGTGTTTTGGATTTCTTTTGGAATAAATACCTAAAAGTGGAATTGCTGGATCATAAGGTAGTTCAATTTTTAATAATTTGAGTGACCTCCATACTGTTTTCCATAGTGGCTGCACCTATTTGCAATTCCACCGAGAGTGCATGAGTGTTCCCTTTCCTCCACATCCTCACCAGCACTTGTTGTTTGTTGATTTATTGATAATGACCATTCTGACAGGTGTCAGGTGATATCTCACTGTGGTTTTTATTTGCATTTCTCTGATGATTGGTGATGTTGAGCATCTTTTCATATGTCTGTTGTCCATTTGTATATCCTCTTTAGAGAAATGCCTATTTAGGTCCTCTGCCTATTTGTTAATTGGATTGTGTGGTTTTTTTTTGTTGTTGTTGTTTGTTTGTTTTTTTTTTTTTTGTTTTTTTTGGTGTTGAGTTATATGAGTTTTTCATAGATTGTGGATGTTAACCCCTTATCAGATGTATCATTGGCAAATATCTTCTTTAATTCAGGAGGATGTCTTTCTTTTTTGTTGATGGTTTCCTTTGCTGTGCAAAATTTTTTGTTTGATGTTGTCCCATTTGTTTATTTTTTCTTTTGTTTCCCTTGCCCAAGGAGATATATCAGCAAAAATATTACTAAGGGTAATGTCTGAGAGTTTACTACCCATGTTTTCTTCTAGCAGTCTTATGGTTCCAGGCCTTACATTTAAATTTTTAATCCATTTTGAGTTTATTCTTGTATATGCAGTAAGAAGGTTTCATTTTTTTTCGCATTTATCTGTCCAGTTTTCCCAGCATTATTTATTGAAAACACTGTCTTTACCCCAATTTATGTTCTTGCTTCCTTTGTCATAGATTAAATAACCATACAGGCATGGGTTTATAAATATTTTGGGCTCTCTATTCTGTTGCATTGATCTGTGTGTCTGTTTCTATGCCACTACCATGCTGTTTTGATTACTATGGATTTGCAGTATAATTTAATATCAGGTAGCATGATACCTCGAGCTTTGTTCTTTCTCAAGTTTGCCATTGCTATTTGAGGTCTTTTATGGTTCCATGTAAATTTTAGGATATTTGTTCTAGTTTTGTGAAAAATGCCATTGGTGTTTTGATGGGGATTGCATTGAATCTATAGATTGCTTTGGGTAGTATGGACATTTTAACTGTATTTATTCTTCCTATCCATGAGCATGTATATTATTCCATTTATTTGTATCTTCTTAATTTCTTTCTTCAAAGTCTTATAATTTTTTTAGTACAGGTCTTTACTTCCTTTGTTAAATGTATTCCTAGGTATTTCTTTGTGATGCAATTGTAAATGGGATTGTTTTCTTAATTTCTCTTTCTGATAGCTTTTTATTGGTGTATAAAAATAAAACCAATTTCTGAATATTAATTTTGAATTCTGCTACGTTACTAAATGCATTTATCAGTTCTAACAGTTTTCTTGGTGGAATCTTTGGGGTTCTCTATAGTGTCATGTCATCAGCAAATAATGACAATTTTACTTCTTCCTTTCCCATTTGGATGCCTTTTATTTCTTGTTGGAATGCTGTGGCTAGGCCTATGTTGAATAAAAGTGGTAAAAGTGGACATCCTTTTCTTGTTCCTGATCTTAAGGAGAATACTTTTAGCATTTCAATATGCTATTGAAAAGCATACTGAGTACGATGTTAGCTGTGGGTTTGTCATATATGGTCTTTATTATGTTGAGCTATGTTCCCTCTATTCCCACTTCAGTGTGAGTTTTTATATAAATGGATGCTGGATTTTGTCAAACGCTTTTTCTGCATCCATTGATATGATTATATGATTTTTATATTCCATTTTGTTTATGTGGTGTATCACATGAATTGATTTGTGGATATTGAACCGGCCTTACATACCAGGAATAAATCTCACTTGATCATGGGGTATGATTTTTAATGTATTGTTGAGTTCAGTTTGCTAATATTTTGTTGAGGTTTTTTGCATCTAGTTTCATCAGGGATATCAGATTATAGTTTTCCTTTTCTGTAATATCTTTATCTAGTTTTGGAATCAGGATAATGGTACCTCATAGAATGAGCTTGGGAGCCTACCCCAATCTTGAATTTTTGGGGATAGTTTGAGAAGAATAGGTATTAACTCTTGTTTGAATGTTTGGCAAAATTGACCTGTGAGGCCATCGGTCCAGGATTTTTGTTTGTTCGGAGCTTGTTGATTACTGATTCGATTTCATTAATAACAATTGGTTGATTCAGATTTTCTTTTTCTATTTGATTCAGCCTTGGAAGATTGTGTGCTTCTAGGAATTTACACATTTGTTTCAATTGTCCTTTTTGTTTGTGTATAGCTGCTTGTAGTACTTCCTTATATTATTTTGTATTTCTGTGGTGTTCGTTATCTGGTCTCCTCTTTCATTTCTGATTTTATTTATTTGAGTCCTTTCTCTTTTTTTCTTGATAAGTCCAGTTCAAGGTTAATCAATTTTGTTTATGTTTTCAAAGAACCAGCTCTTGGTTTCATTGGTCTTTTGTACTTTTATTTTATTATTATTTTTTAGCCTCTTTCATTTATTTCCACTCTGATCTTTATTATTTCCTTCCTTGTACTCACTCTGGCCATTGTTTGCTCTTCTTTTTCCAGTCCTCTTATGTGTAAAGTTAGATTGTTTACTTGATGTTTTTCTTGTTTCTTTAGGTAGGCCTGCATTGCCATGAATTTCTCTGTTAGGACTGCTTTCGGTGTGTCCCATAGATTTGGGGTCGTTGTGTTTTCATTTTCATTTGTCTCAAGGTATCTTTTGATTTGTTTCTTGATCTCATTATTAACCCACTTATTGTTTAGTTGCACATTATTTAGCCTCCATGTGTTTGTGTGTTTTTCAGGGCTTTTTTTTTTTTTTTTTTTTTTTTTTTCTGCAATTGATTTCTAGTTTCATACCATTGTGGACAGAGAATATGCTTGATGTGATTTCAGTGTTCTCAAATTTATTGAGACTTTGTTTTGTGGCCTAACATGTTGGACTTGAAAAGAATGTATATTCTGCTGCTTTGGAGTAAAATGCTCTAAAAATATCACTTAAATCCATCTGTGCAAATGACCAATTTTTCATCATACTTTCAACCACAAATTTTCTTGCTTGAAACAGTTGTCACTGTGGTGTTTGCTAAATAATGATTTTCTATTTTATCACTCCTTCTACATTTTTTAGTAAAATTCTTCAGTAAGAAGGAGCTTTCCTTTATGTCATTATGTACTCATGGATATTAGTTTTAACCTATGAGCTATAATCCATTACAACTGGTATTTATTTTGTTGCTCAAAATGTCCAGATTTGGCCATATGGCCAATCTTCAATTTGGCTCCTGTGTCCTTTCTTCATTCACCATCACTTTTAGAACACTTCTTTTTTTCTGGTACCACAGTGTGTTCCAGGCTCATCTGATACTTTTTATGATCCAGCCCTCGAATCAGCCATTCAGGAACGCAGATTTCTTTTATTGAAGAATGGTATTTAGAAACCAAGGTCTGTGTGCTAGATGTTCTCATTAAAAAAAATAATGCATCTCTTTTCTCCTACCATATATTTACTTATTTCCTTAAACCTTCAATAACATAAAATACTTTCAGAGTTGCTAACCATGTCCCTGTGAAAAACAAATTTACTAACTAGAGTACAATATCTGTGTAAAATTATTCTTTTCATTAGCCTCACAGTATAGAGTCAAAATACTATGGCCCACAGAGAAAACTATGAAGAAATCATCTTGATATGAATATTTGCATACTTAAACAAGTAACCTGCAAATCAAGGTATTTTTAATAGACTAATTTAGATATCTATATTGCTACCAACATGAAAAGGAAATCTCAGATTTCTAATGTGTTTTCAGGCTGTTGTGGAAATTGGGCAAGCATGCTGCCCACAATTAGGAAAATGTAAAGCTCCATGGAAACTGCATATCATTATATTTGAAAATTTTAGTTAATTTTTTAAGCTTTTACTAGCATTTGCTTTGGAAATGGTATGAACAATAGTCTATTAATGCTTTTGTTTCAAGTCTCTTTCTTTACCTCTTACCCTCATTGCTGTGGTTCTTTCAAAATATTCCCAACTCCACACTCTCTGGTTCTTTTTCTTTAAATCTACACTGAGAATTGCATCAACCTCAGGTTGTAAAGGTGGAGATTATGTACAATTTCGTAGCCTTATTCCCCATTCCTAATATCACTGAAAATATTATATCTTTCCTAACCAATTCTGCATAGGAGATATTGAAAGAGACAAGAAGAACTTTTTTCTATTGCATATACCTTTTGTCATTATATGCATGTATCAAAGCTTTCATTTCATAGAAAAGCAAAAAGCAAAAGCAAAAAAAAAAAAAGAAATACCAAACAAAAACCAGAAGTTCAGAGTGTGTAGTCATTTACTACTTAGTCAAACTTTTAAAGGCTGAGATACCACTAAATCCCTGATTAATACCTGATATTCAGACTTCTTCCCCCAGCCCAGACCCTTATAAAAATCCGTTTAACTTTAGGTGGGAATGACAACACAAATGATACTCTTTTTCTAGTATTCATATAAATGTTTGTTCCGTTTTCTTTGAGAATGTGGAACTTTTACATTTCCTCCATATGGGGTAGTATTGTCATCATCTGCACTCTAAATTCTTTCCCTTCTTTGGGAATCTTCATATTAACAGTAGTTCATGGTATATAGGCTCTGGGTTGGTGACTAGGGTTCCAATCCTTACTCTATCAGCTATGTGGTTCTTGGTGAAGCTACTTACTCTCTGTTCACCTTAATTTCTTCTTCTGGAAAAGGAGAACCACAATAGAACTTCTTTATATGGTTGTTGTAAAGTTTAAGTGGATGCTATTGGATGTACAGTGCTCAGAAGAATTCCTTAGTAAGCACTCACTAATTGTTATTGCTGCTATAGTGGTTATTATTTCTGTACCCTGCCTCTCTTTGGGTCTCATCATCATACCTGCATTTTCTATACTACTAGATACATGGGTATTTACGATATATGCACACAATAAAGGGTAGGAATAGTTATTTTCGCGTTTTAAGGAGTTAAGACTATACATCAGCAATCTCTTAGGTGAAGAGGGAGTGAAAGAGAAGATGACTAAAGAGGAAGTGATGTAACATTACTATATGTTTTTTACTATCTTAATGTTAATATTAATTTGTCTCTCACATATGAAATAAAATAACACGAAGCAGCCTTTTTTCTAAGTTTCTGTAACTGAGGACAATAAGACAAAATTTCATGAAAAGCCCCAAGATAAGGAGTGACGTAAGCCAAAAATAGACCCTCCAAGCTGACAAGCCATTTTGTCATTCTGAAAGATGAAAGCTGTAAACTACACAGCAGAACAGTCTACTTCTCTGCTTCATTTCTGGGTTTCAGTGTAGAGCGAAGGGAACCGGAAGGGCAGGGTGGGAAAGGATATGAAATGCTAGGAAAAGGGGGACTAGCCCAAATCAAGCAGCAGTTAAGTATAGAAGAAGTTTACTGTTATTAATCATGAATTATCAGATATGAGGACATACTGACTTCTATTAGGATGTCTATTTTTAATAATATGTCAGAATTTTGTACCCTGTAGGTGTGGGAAGCATTTCTGATGCCTCGATAGAGATAGGATAGGGATTTAGTGCTCAAATTTATTTTCTTAGCTGTAAGTTATGAGTGCCAGCATTATTTCTCTTAGATAGAAATAGAAAATTTTAATCTTACAGTTGTATCCCTCGTTGTATATATGTTTGTTTCTCATTATGATTTGATATCTTTTAAACCCTGGGGAATGTATAAAGGAGATAGACTACTGTTATTCTTGTTGTGAGCTTTTGATCTTTTATCTTAAATAGCATAGTGAACTCTTTCTTTTAGTGAATGTACTTTCCCTTATTAGTCACACTTAATGTTTGCAAAGCTTTTTTTTTTTTTTTTTTTTTTTAATAAAAATGCCACCATTTTTGTGACTTCTTGGCTTATGAAGGGTGCATGTTTAGAGTTACTGAGAACCATGAAAAGGAAGATACCACAGGTATTTATTTACTGAGGTTTAATAAGCGAGTCATTGATATTATTATCCTTTGTCTGCAGGAATCTAGGAAAGCTTTGGGTTACATGTGCCTTTCTGGCTTGGCAGTTGTAAAACAGTAACAGCTTGTGAGTATCACCATGTGACAGGGCCATCAGCAGCAGAAATAGGTCCAGCCCCATCGTTGTTGATGTGTTCATGGGAATCTTTGGTATGGTAGGAATGTTTATTTGTTTACTTTTCATAATCCAAAGTAAAAGAATGCCTTTCTTGAAGAAGTCTATTTCCCCTCTGGCTTTTGAGAAGATTATAACCTTTTGCATGATTTACTGATCACCTTTTGACCACAAGTGTACGTCATGTCAGGTTTTAATCACAAGTATAAAGTTCAACAACATATTAATAAAAATGGTCATGCTACAATGTGAAGACAAACATACACAAGCTCCAGGGTACATTCAGTTATGATAATGAAAAAGCACAACCTTCGTTGCTCTGTGGTTCATAGTTTGTGCTACATTTTGATGTGAGTTTTGTAGATTCTTAGCTATAGAATTAGCACCCATATTTTGGTCACAACTTGAAAATCTTTGGGAAATTGGTGAAAGTTTATTCTTGTTGGTGAAAAGTTTATTCTTGTTGATGAAAAGTTTATTTTTGTTGGTGAAAGTTTATTATTCCTGGAAAAATCCTACCAACAAAATATTGAGCGATTAGTATGAAATTTATAGACAGAAAAAGAAGGAAGTTTACAAGTGAACAAGGAAGGAATGAAGGAATGGGGAGGAAGGGAGAGACCGAAGGAAGTCATTTCAGGCAGAGGGAAATCCATGTGCAAAGAAATAATACTGTAATGAGAATAGTAGAAGATGTTTGGTAAATGTTCAGGAATTTAGCATGAATTTGGATACTGCTGATGAAGAGCCAGATATGGAGTCAAGAATTAAGAAAGGGTTAAAATGACTAAACTTGTTGACTAATTAATGGAAGGACATAAGGGAGATGGGGTTTGGAAAGACCCTCACCAACTGAGAGTATTAGTCACAGAGACGAGGGACTAAATCTCACTCTGTCCTATCCATTTCTGAATTGCCCAATCAGGGTATTAAATCATGTGCTTTTATGAAGCCTGAAAAATATGGTTTTATGTTTCATCTCTGTCAGTCATATGCACAACTTTGGGAAAATAATTTCTGTGTGTATGACATTCTTGAAGAGAATACTTCTCAGAGATTTTATAAAGACTAATTGGAGGAGAGAAGTCACTTTTAATAACTATATAAACACGAAACGTATTGTCCTCTTGCCCACTGCTGCTCATTATTAATATTAAAGTGCATATTTGCAAAATCAGTTCTATTTGCTAAATTAAGAAATGGGACACTGTGTCTCTAATTTTCCAGTTGTACTGTTGTAGCAGTCTCCGGACACGCCACAGTTTTGCCATACTCTTGGTTCTTGCCAGCATTCAACTCCCTTCTTCATCTTTTTAATTTCTAATCTAAATAAAACAAAAGGTAGTTATGGTTGAGTTCCTTTTTCTCTTAAGTTGGTTAATGAAAAGTGTGCAGTCCTTTTCTCCAAGTAAAATAAATGCACAAGCCATGAGGCAGGCTAATAGTTTATTTTCTTTTCTTTGGTGACAGGAACAAGGAAATTTTTGTGAGGAAACAAAATACTTGTTTGCAAAGAATCAATGCTAATGTGTCAAAGGTGACTAGCATCTTGAATCTCATCCAGACACCTATTACAGGGGAAATAAGGACACAGTAAAATAATGGCCATCTTTAATACCTGGCTTGGCTCTCAGTACCCAACTTTGATGTGATTTGTACCCTAGTGAGCTGAGCCAAGCCTCAGTCAAGTTTGCAGATATAATGTAGCTTCTTTAACCCAGCACGAGACAGAAAGCAGCTCAAATGGCTGGTGTTGTTATTTTCTCTATGACCTGCTTACTTAGGGATTCTAAAGTTTTCAGTTTTACTAATGGGGAAAGAAGGAGAGAACAAAACAGCGTGACCCTGTGCCTCGTTTCTGGGCTGAGCCTCTTGCCAAACTGCCTTTGGAGGGTGAGAACCCTCTCCTCCAAATGAGGAAATCCATAGGTCTGATGTGACATCCTGGCCGCAAGAAAGTGAAGAGAGCAAAGAGAATCTTTCTCTTCTAAAGCCTAGAGAAGAATTACAATCTTTGCAAATAGGGCCCTGGAATCTACATTCTAACAAATTTCTCGTGTGAGTCTTATGTACATTAAAGTTTAAAAATTACTAAAACGTCCAACCCCTACTCTAGTCCTTTTATAAAAAAACAAGATGCCACTATGTATAACTAATAAACACCCACATTTCTAAGAAAATGAAAATTATTACTTACCAGAGCTTGCTCAGAATGACTTCTGACTTAAATAAGATCTACCGTGTTGTTTTAGAGTAAGAACACATACTAATATTTGAAAGACTGTATCAACATATACTTTGATAATAGCAGCATTTTTAAAATGAATAGATAGCCTTCTAAGTTGACTAGATTAAAAAAGCCATCAATGATAGGTGGGGTTATAAGTTAAATTCAGTGCACCTATTATAATTTCAAGCCTATAGTTTTATAAGCAAAGTTCATATTTGAATTTAATATTAACGAAATGCTCTGTTTAGAATCATTCAGAAGATAGCACATGCTATCATTAACATGGCTTTAAGTGAGAGAGAAACACCTAGAGACTAAAAAGCCTTATCACCCTTTCATTCACACTTTTCCTCCTGTCTATCATGATGATTCAGGATCTAAATATTCGAAGCCATAAAACATTAAGGAGCATTCTCAAGGGTCTAACTAAAGAGAGCTCCCACTTAGCTTGCACCCTTTACTGCACCCAGGATTAACCCTTCCATTTCATTAGGTACTATGACTCTCTCATTATCACCTCTTAAAGGAGGGTCCCACTAAACAACAAAGTACAAACCAAAATCAGACAAAAAAAGAATATGGCTTAAATATTGCTGAAGAAGAAATGTGGATAGAGGTTGATCCAGATCCGTACTGTTTAGTATGGTAGTCATAGCTCTTGAGCATTTGTAATGGAGCTAATATACAAGTGAGGAACTGAGTTTTTAATTTGTTTCTAATTTTATTTAATATATATATGTGTTTGTGTTTTTTTTTAAGATTTTATTGGGGAAGGGGAACCGGACTTTATTGGGGAACAGTGTGTACTTCCAGGACTTTTTTCCAAGTCAAGTTGTTGTCCTTTCAATCTTACTTGTGGAGGGTGCTGTTCAGCTTCAAGTTGTTGTCCTTTCAAAAGTCTTAGTTGTGGAGGGCGCAGCTTAGCTCCAGGTCCAGTTGCCATTGCTAGTTGCAGGGGGCGCAGCCCACCATCCCTTGTGGGAGTCGAACCAGCAACCTTGTGGTTGAGAGGACGCAATCCAACCAACTGAGCCATCTGGGAGCGCAGCGGCAGCTCAGCTCAAGGTGCTGTGTTCAATCTTAGTTGCAGGGGGCGCAGCCCACCATCCCTTGCGGGACTCGAGGAATCGAACTGGCAACCTTGTGGTTGAGAGCCCACTGGCCCATGTGGGAATCGAACCGGCAGCCTTCAGAGTTAGGAGAATGGAGTTCCAACTGCCTGAGCCACCGGCCTGGCCCATATATATATTTTTTAAGTTATAGAAAAAATTTAAGTAGTTTTTGAAATAACTTGGTTCTGGGAATCCCCTTTTTAAATTGAAATTTTTATGAAACCCAATACCAATTAAGTATTTCTGATAAAAATTTAGCCTCCAGATTGAGATGCGCTGTAAGTGTAAAATGCACACTGGATTTGTAAGACTTAGTAAAAGCAAGATGTAAAATAGCTCACTAATATTTTTAGTATTGTTTACATGTTGAAATGATAAGTTTTTCAATTTATTGAGTCAAAATACATTATTAAAGTTAATTTCATCTCTTTTTACTTTTTAAATGTAGATGCCGTAGTAGAAAATTTTATATGTGGCTTCCATTATATTTCTGTAGGACAGCTCTGATCTATATGTTTATGATGGTCTAGATTTCCATAGTATTGGGTACTGAGAAGTCTAGGGTCCCATGGCATTTATTTTAGTGCCGTAGCTCTAAATAGGGACTAAGAATATATTATTGGATGAATGACGATAAATAATTTTATGACCTTAGGAAATAATTTGACTACTCAATGACTAAGAATACAGATTATTAACCAAATGGAGATAATGCCAACCTAATAGATTCCAAGTTATTCAAACAACTAGGAATATTTAGAGTGAGGACTGAGTACATGTTTACCAAAACTTTTTCTTATTACAGATTTCCTTCCCACAACTTTTAAAGAAACTTATCTTAATCAAAATTAGCTGAACAAAATATATTATTCCAATTCTATCACATGATGTTTATAAATCAAGTGATAAATATTTATGAATCATCAACTCAGATGTGGAATGCTTATGGCATCAGAGTGGAATACAGAAGCCCATAAGACTTCATTCTTGCCCTTGCAGAACTTAGAAATCTAGTATAGTAGGTAAGAAACACATTTTACTAACTGGGAATATAAAATGTATGATACAGGACTAAATTTGGTAGATTCTAATTGTATGGAAATTTAGGGGAAAACCAAACAAATGTGAACTGACGTTGTGTAAAAGGCTGTACAATGAAGGTGGGGCTTGAGCTTGGATATTTGGATTTGCGTGGCCTGGGAGAGGGGATCTGCACATTGACACATTGGGCTTTTTTGGGGCTCATTAATCACTTTTCTATATCTGTTTACTTGTCTTTTTACTAACTGGGATGTGAAATCCCTGAGGACAATGATTCTGTTTTACCATCCCAAAGCCTTTGGTGCCTGGCACACAGTGGATATTCGGTTATATTTATGAGTGTCGTCAATATCTGAATGAATATATGAGAGCATTCTCATCAGAGGAAGGAAATTACTAACGAAACAATGGTGGGCATCATCATTACGAGATGTGGGTAGCAACAGACTTCTCATGGTTCCATTTTCTGATCTAAAGAAGTGAAAATGGTTCCTAAGTGCTTCCCAGGGTGGCCGGAGTTTCGCACATTAAGTGAAAGAACTTGATAAACTATAGTGTCCTATTTAAATCCAATATTTCACTATTATTCAGCTTGGAACACGTTCTTATTCATCTTTGTAGTTATGTTGTTGCATATAAATAAATATTCAATGAATAGTTGTTTAATAAATGAATCAAAGAATGAACGGGAGGTTCCTACACTTCTCACTTTCTATATTGCTATTTTACATCTATCTGAAGAGCACACAGGTGCTCTTCTTAAAAAAGTGTCCAAATTCTGATTAAACTCTGAGGAGAAACTTGAAGTCTTTGTTTATAAATAAAGTTGATGTGTTTTAAGTCCGTGAGTATTTTCATATCTCTTTCGTGTTTTTAACACTATTAAATTTTTTTTTGCTAGTCTTAGGTAATTAGTATTAATTGTGATTTTTGAAGTTTGTAGATATACAATGTCAAGTTTGAGTTTTTCCACTGTATAATAGGCATATCTCGATTAGAATAGACCTCCGTATTGCTCATATGGTTTCTCTTATATAAAGTAGGTGGGGAGAAACATGAAAATATTTTCTGAAATCCTGATTCAAATGTACCCAGATACAATAATTTGGAGGCAACGAGGGCAAGATTATTAAAGAAAATGGTACCTTAAAATGGCTCACCTTAAAAATGAGAGATACCATCTTAAGAGAAATATTTGCAGAGCGGAGTGGTTTATTTTGTAGGTTACTGGAGCGATCATCCATTCATAAATTATAGCTTTCAAGGAGTGTTTTTCTGTGATGCACACTTTAAGGATCTTACATTTTATTTGTCAATTATACCTCGATAAAGATTTTTTTAAAAAGGCGCGTTTCTTTGCCTGATTCCTAAGCATTTGACCTAAGGCTAAAAGACAGAAACGTTTTGTTACTACCAGGCAAAAGAGGAACACATTGCAGATCTGAAAGCACCCTGTCTCCAAGCTCCAATAATTCATCTTGTGTAATATTCCTTTCATCCATTCCCACTGCTGTTCCCCTTCCCCAGGCCCTCACCATGTGATGCTTGGATCATTGTTATTTTGTGCAACAGTTTAACCTGTCTGTCTTTGGCCTTTGCTGCAGTTAAATTCATCTTTTATGTTGTGCCAGTTCAGTCTCTTTTCATGTCTCTTCTCTCCACAGTGTACATTGGCCTCTTCTTGCTGGGATTTTCCAGTCGTCATTGATCCAGTCAACCATATTTCTTTGTGTGTTCTTCCCCATAGGCTGTTTTTTTGACTCTCTGCCTCCCACATTCCAATACTCCTCCCTTCTTTAGGCCTTTCCCTGCTTGGAATTCCCTCCTCTCTCCTTGTCTGAGTCTTATACCTGGTTCCAGTCCTATCATTTCATGAATCCTTCTTCCAGTCTGCCCTTGCAATGAACGATCACCCCATTGTCTGCAGTTTAGAGAACCCTAGCTATACAATGGATTTTATAATTTGTAAAATTATACTTTTTAGCATTCTCTTTCATCTGTATGTCCTAACTGAACATTTCTTATTTGAATTAAAAACAAAAGTACAGGAAAAAGGGATAGCTACATTATAAAAAGACATGTACACACATCTAAAAACATATGCAATGTGTTACAGAAAGAGGATGCAATTATCAGTTTCAGAAACTACAGAAACATTTTCTAGTACCGAAAATTGAAGCAGTACCTGAAGAACACTGTCTCTTTGAGGAACTCTTTCTTTATCTGTATATTTTGCAATGCTCATGTGTCCCAACCTGGCTGCATGTTTATTCTTTTAGCACAATGAAATCCTGGTGTGGGATCTGTAGCTTTAATGTTGCCGACCTTCTTTTTGCTTTTTCATTAAGCTTTTCCTGGTGAGATTATCTTGAAGAACGATTTTACTTTGAACCCTAGGGCTTTTCATGTGATTATAAAAGTTTTTTTAAAATATATATTTATAATGTCTATAATAAATATATTTATAAATTAAATATAATACATTAAATATGCTACTTTTGTATTATGGGCTGCTGTAATTGTGCCTTTTCCTGGGAAAGCCCTGCTCCTAATAAATGTCATGTACTCACAGCACAAAGATAGAATGGTGACAATATGTGCCTCCATATTTATGGCCCTTGATCTTTACTATACAGAAATATTTCTCAAAGATCAAACCACAACACACTTGGCTCTTGGCACTAGAAAACTTGGGCTTTGATGGTAATCAAGTATTGCATGTGCTGTGGCGGCTCTTAAAAGGGACTCTTCAAAATAAAGTGATAGGAATGTACACTATTCTTTTGTTTCAGAGAAAAGGCTTTGCCAAGATTAAAAAAAAAAAAAAAGACAGTTTATATGAATATTTTCCTCCTTTGATGGGATACTTATCATTATGAGAAAGTGTCATGAAATGTGTTTCTTTTCATTTAGTGAAGCTGGTGCAAGGAGCCTGAAGAAAATGTATGTACCGCATATTGATAAATGGAAAGATTTCACACCTTCACACAAATTCAGCCTATTTTCACTCCTCTACTCTCCTTCCCCCCCCTTCTCTTTCTTCCTCTCCCTTCCCCTCCCTTTCCCCCCCTTCCACTCCATCCTCCTCTCCTTCCCAGGTTCTCACTTCTGCCTCCTCTCCTGTCTTCAGGCTCATTTCCCCCCTTCTGGTCCGCTCACCTTGCTTTTCCTCTTTTGTCCATTTGACAATATGTGTTCACTATATCCTTCCCCTCTCTCTCTCCTCTGAGTTTATATTCCCTGTACCATTTCTTTCTTTTGCAAGGAAAATCCATGTCTCTTCTCCAGAAATGCTGGCTGCGTAGGATCTGTGTACTTTGTAAAACTTGTCTGCCCACCTTAGTATAAGTCTGTTTGTTCTAGATGAGTTCCTAGAGTGTGGTAATTCAAGTAAAACAGCCTAACAGCCACACACAAAATACAAAGCATCCTTTTTTGAAGATGAAAATTTGCTTCAGGATAGATGCTGGCCATTCCAGTAATTATAAAGGATAGAGATAAGCTATTTTATAAAATAATAACTGCAGAAATTATGTTTGCCACAGCTAAGGCAGAAAATAGGAATTCTGATTAAAAATATATCTGACTTATTGGATCTTTATGTACTTTAATAAAATTGAAAAATTATATCTATTTTACTTGTAAATTATTTTTTTTTATTATCCAGGAATGACTTCAAGCTGATGTAGTACCGTGTTTCTCCGAAAATAATACTTAACTTGAAAATAAGCCCTAACCTTATTTTTCAGGCTGACATCCCCTGAACATAAACCCTAATGCATCTTTTGGAGCAAAAATTATTATAAAACCCGGTCTTATTTTCGGGGAAACGTGGTAGTAAAATATGACACTCTGAAGACTTTGGAGTTAGGTATTATACTAGTTGTTTAGGGGTACTGTAACCGAGTACCACAAACTGGTTATTTTAAAACAACAGAAATGTATTGTCTCACAGTTCCGGAGGCCAGAAGTCTGAAATCAAGGTGTGAACAGGCCCAGACTCCCTCTGAAACCTGTAGGGGAATCCTCCGTTGCCTCTTTCTAGCTTCTGGTGGTTTGCCTGCAGTCGTCAGCATTCCTTGGTTTGCAGCTTGGTTTCCTTGTTGACTTCAGTCTCTGACTTCATGGTCACACGCATTCTTCCTGTGTGTCTCTCTGTCTTCATGGCCATCTTCTTATAAAGGTATAGTCATATCGGAGTGAGACTCCACCTTAGAGCTACCCAACTCCCTGATGACCTCATCTTAGCTAATGATATCGGTAACTGCCATATCTCAAAATAACGCCGTATTCTGAGGTTGTGGGGCTTAGAAGTTCAATCTAATGTTTGAGGGGAAACACAACACAACTCGTAACAGGCAGCCTGGGTTCCAGTTTCATTCTTGCCACCTGGAAGCTAGGGAGTGATTTAATTTATCAGGTCTTTTGGAACTTTTGGAAATTTAGGGGATCCCTAGGATAACTTAGCACTGTGGGTCATGTCTAACGAATTGAAGTTTGGGAAGCCTGAGCCTGGTCAGATTTCTCTATAACTTGCCACACACACACACACACACACACGCACACACACACTAAAAAAAAGCGTATTTAACTTACATGTAACAAATACAAAACTTAGAATATTACATATTATATTCTTTGATACAGAAGAAACAACAGAGACCAAAAGAGGTTACATGAGTTCCCATTGTCACAAAGAGGTTCAAGTGAATTACAGGCTAATTAAAATCAGTAGTCCATCAATTGTCACACTCCAGAGGACTGAGTACACAAAAAGGATTTCAGTGTGTTTTCCAGGTTAGGCATGTGGACCATCTTGGCAAATGCTTGCCCATGAGATACAGTTCTTGCCCCTTAGATGAACTTGAATTTGTCTCTGCTTTGTGGATCTTGGGCATTTCTCTGTCACTCCTGTCATTTCACCTTCTGCTGTACACACAGAAACACAGGAATAATAGCTACTGGACCTTCACTTATTTATAGAGTGTCTCAAGAGATGATTCCATAGGGAATTTGCCACCTGACTCCAAAAGAGGGCTGGGAAAGAAGTTTGTTATGATACTGTCGGTTCAGAAGTAGCTGCCAAACCTCCAAGGGACACCTTGAGTGAAGAGGAAACTAGGAATTTTTGAGCAAGACCAGCTGCAGGAGGAAGCCTAAATCTTTGTGGTCTCCCCACCATCTTCAGCTGCCCAGGAGATTCCTGCTTTAGTGTTCATTTTGGCCGCTGGGACTAGTAATACCCCCTTGCCAGTAGAATAACCATATTTTTATGCCCCTTATGAAAACAGTGACAAGTCATAACATATCACATTTAAGGAGAAACATTTTCTTTTGTTCGATTTTTAGTTCTCTTGTCCAGCTTCGAAACAGTCCCTGTTTAGAATTACTTTCTTTGTTTATTAAGATGTGGGGACGGAGTCCCAGAGAGCAGTTTTCAGACTGTTGGCCTGATGTGGAAAGGTGCTGGCTGGGTTATTAGAAGGGCCATCAGCTGTAATCAGATGGCCATCTACTGTGGCTGGGTGGCCATCTGCTGTGGCTGGGTGGCCATCAGCTGTTACCGGTTAGCCATTAGCCACTGATATAACTGCTGTGGCTACACTGGGGTGTTGGTTGGTTGGCAGAGAAGTGGACTGAGGATTGTGCATCATGTGGCTCCTGCTTCCTGTGTCTCCAACCCAGCGAGACTATAGTGGCTCCGTGGGTGTTCCTTTTTGGCCTCACCATGTCCTGCGTTCTTGTGTGGGGAACAGGAGCTGAGACCCTGCATGACTTAAGGTTTCTTGTATTTTTTTCTCTTTTTCTTTTAATAACTTGATTGTTCATGTATATCTGATCTTTTTGTCTTGAGTCTTTGTCTACTAAAGACAGAAAACCAATATAAAATAGTTTTAACACAAAGGAATTTATTGGCTTATTTAAGCAAACTATAGGAAGGGTTGGTGTGAAGCTAATTTTAGGGCTGACCAGAACTGGGGGCTGACCTCTGTCAGGATTCTCTACACTCGTCTTTTTTCTCTCAGCATGATGCCTTTCTTTCTTTGAGACTGCATTCTCTGCCAGAAACGGAACCTTCTATGGGGATATATCATTCAAATTCCTACAGCCTGATAATGAGAAAAAAAAAAAAAAGTGTTCTCTTTAGCACAAGTTTGAGCCATCTCCTCAATAGGCTCTGATAAGCTCAGCTCAATAGAATATGTACATTCTAACCCCTGGGGTGGGACTCTGTCCTAGTCAGCTAACACCAGAGCCGCATGTGTGATGGAGAGTTTCTCAAAAGAATAGGTTATATTTGTGCTAAAATAATAAATGCCCAATGTATCTGATATTGCAAAATGTTTTCACACCTACCACTTTGTTTTTTTCCCCATGAATTTTTTCCCCTTATGATGGATTCACATCTTCATGCTTCAGATTGGCTTGTTCTGGTTTGTCTGTAATTTTGATGTTTGTCTTAGAGGTTTGATGTAAATCACAGTTGCAGTGTCTTCACTTGCTCTGTTTGACAGCTGTCATGGCAGGGATCCTAGTGTGGGTATGTTGTCATCTGCAATTTGTTCTCTTACACAATACCTGCATTCCTTTGTCTTGTCTCTGTAAGTTAGCTCCTCTTCAGTCTTATCGAAAGTCTTTGTGGAATGGTCCAACATATTAAATTTCCTAAAACTTTTATTCATGATGGTGAAAATTCCTCCCTTTAAGCAGAATACTACACACAGACCAGTATGTAGTTTTTTTCCTTTTCTTGTCTTAGTTCCTTGTCACGTTGCTCACCTTTTCCACATTCAGTAACTAATCAAATCCCAGCAGCTCTATTATGAGTAATCCATGTATTTCTTAATAAGTTTAAGAATGAGCTCTTTAGATTACCTTCTGTAGCATTACACCAAATGCTACATATAATTTTATGTATTTCTTTGCTTATGCAAAGTGTCAGTCACAAGTGAGTCTTGCAGTTATTACATAAATAGATTTGTCTCAAATTCCCATGTCAATCACTATTAAATATTTCTGAGAATCTGAAAATGCAAGATAAATGATGGAGTTAGATGGGTTACAAAGGTGTTATAGTATTCTTTCCATAGTCAGAGAGGCAGATTTAGAGAGGGCCACTTCAGTAGATAGTTCTGCAGCTATTTATTCAGATCACTAGATGGTCTCCTCTTTTTTCTAAGTCCTTTTACATCTTCTGTCTCAACAGGGGGAAGCAGCCTCATTTAGGTTCTTTGACCTTTTATTCTTCTCTTAAGTGTCTTCTCATCTCCCTTTCACAGGAAGATTTATCTATGGAACAAAACCATGTGCAGGCAGCTGTAGGAGAAATTGCCATCTATACATGGAGCAAGAAAAAAAGAGAGAGAGAACAAATCAACAACGGTGGGAATAAAAATGCATCAACTACTGATGCAAAAGGGATTCTAAGGTTCATAGGAGAGTAGTATCATATTATGGCCATAAATTTGTCATTTAAAATGAGATGGATAATTTTCTAGCAAAATATAAGTTATTAACATAGCCTTGAAAGATAAAAACCATGCATAAATAAGTAACCATTAAATAAATCAAATTAATGTAAAATGTCTTGCCCCTCGCTATCTCCAAATGACAACAAGGCCAGTTATTTATAGGCATAATTTAAAAAACCCGTAAAAGCAGAAAATCCCTATTTTAGGCAAACTTGATTAGAGACTCAAAATAGGAAATCTAACCAAACCACTTTATGCAGTGAGTGTAACTTTGATGTTAAAAATGGATATAAGGGTAGAATATAAGAATTATAGTGGATTCTCACTTACAAATATAAAATCAAAAACCTTTAATGTAATATTGACAATATTTTCAGCATTTTATAAAAAACTACATGGTAGCCAAAGAATGATTATTTGAAAATGCAAGGATGGTTCAATATTCAGACATCTATAAAATTTAGGCGAAAACCCCATCTAGTTATTTTAATAGATGTGGACAAGACATCCAATAAAACTCAACACTAAATTGTGGTATAAACTTTTAGTAAACTAGGAACAGAGAAATTTTTTATTATTCTGATAAGAAATATCTATCTAAAACCACTCCAAAACTGTATAGTTATTTAGAAAACTTTATAAACATTCCTATTGAAGTAAGCATAGCCTAAGAATCCCTATGATTATCCCCAATGTTGAGCATTGTACTAGATGTCCTAGCCAACTATAAAAGGCAAGAAAAATAAGAGGTGCAAGGACTTAAAGGGAAAAGACAAAACTTGCAAATTATGAAGTTAACAAAATAGAAAACCCAAGAAAGGCATCAGGCATATCATTGGAGCAATTTAGAAGAGTTTTGCATGTTCACTGGACTCAAAATTAATATACGTGAAATAGTAGCATTCCTGGAAAACAACAATTAATCAACTAGGAAATGTCAGAGGAAAAATATATACCATTTATGGTAGGCAGAATCCCTATCTTAGGCAAACTAACACCCCCCCTCCACCGCCAAATATTCACCCTGAAACCTATGAATATGTTAGGTTATTTGGCAAAGGGGATTTAAATTTGCAGATGGAATTATGTTACAATAAAGGGATTATCTTGGATTATCCAGGTGGACCCAGTGTCATCACAAGTGTCCTTTAAATATGAAAGTGGGAGGGAGCAGAAGCAGTGTCAGAGTGTTGTGACATAAGAAAGGCTCAACTTGCCATTGCTGGCTTTCAGGATGGAAGGGGGCCAGCCATAAGCCAAGGAATGCAGACAGTCTGTAGAAGCTAGAAAAGGCAAGAAAGTGAATTCTTCCCTTGAAACCTCCAGAAAGGAATCCAGCCTAGTCCAATGATAACCATTTCAGATTTCTGACCTCAACAAAAGTTGTAAAATATAAATTTGTGTTGTTTTAAGCCATTAAGTTTGTGGTAATTTGTTACAGCAGCAATATAAAACTAATACACCATCCATCGTAGAAAGAAAAAAAACATAGAAAAGACATGGCTTTGTTGCCCAATTGTACCCATATTCCAGTTCTTCCCCCCTAATATTTTTTCTTAGAACTACTTTAGACATTTTCAACACCAGTTCATTGGGGCTCAGTTCTCTTTGTTGAAGTCTCTAAATGTCAGCCGCCCCTCCTTATAGACTCTGGGTGTGGAGGAAAATAATGGACCTTTATTCTTCTGCTATGATGCCTGAAAGAAGGCTCCCTTCTCTCTCTCTTTTTCAGTCTCCCAAACTTGAGGACTGGAGAGATGACTTTCTAGTCATTTCCCTAACTTTGGCCTCTTGGGGGCTCTGAGAGGCCAAGAGTACAGCTCTCTCAGGCCACAAGGGAAAAGGGATTTCTTCTTAGATCCCAGCCACTTGCAGACTCATTAACCATTTGAATCAGAAGTGGCAGAGAAAAAGAATTATAAGTGGAGGGAAAGGAGGCCACATTAATTCCCGCCTTTAGAAAGCCCTTGATTAAACTTGTCTAAAGTCCTTGCGCAGTGACCTACTGACCACAAGCTTACACTGGCCCAACCCTGGATCATGTGTTGTCTTTGCATTAATAAAAAATATATAAAAATTCTACTAAATTTGTAAATAGAAGTGATAGAACCTGTCTTGGTCTGGGGACTCCCAAGAGCAGACCCTGAAACAAAGATTTGAGTGAAAGTAGTTTTGGGGGAGATGATCCAAGGAAACATGGTGAAGGAGTGGACAAACCAGACAGGGGAGAAAGAAAAGCCTATGAAGGTGCTTATGGAGTAAGGGACAGCTCTAGGCAGCTGGGACCCAGGCCTGCTGGGGATCCTCTGAGAGGCGTAGAATATTCTTCAGAAATAGGAAGCTGGAGACTAGGGATTTATACTTCACAACTTTCAGCCTGCCCTGCATGCATGAGCCAAGTGTGCTCCTATGATCCAAGAGCTCCCCCAAGCAGAGGGATACTTTTTAAAATCTTTTGAATTTAATTTTATTTTCTGAGTGGTAAATCTTTTACCCAATTTAAAAGTCAAAATTATGTAAAAAGGTATAAACTAAGATATATGACACATATATATGTATATATATGTACATATATACACACACATATTCTTCCTTTATTATGCAAAAGGTATGGAATATGCACTCTTTTGTATCTCCTTGTTGATTTTTTCACTTAACACTATGTCCTGACATTGTGTTACAGTATCAGTAATTTTCTTAGCCAGTCTCCTATGGATGTGCATTTAGGCTATTTCCATATTTTGCTATTATAAAATTATTTTATTATCACTTATAAGTAAACATAAGCAAATATTTCATAATTTTAGGGATGAATCTTTAAGGTAAAATTCAAGAAGTAATATTGCTTGGTCAAATGGTAAATGTATATAGTGTTTTTTGTTTTTTTTTATATTATGCCACAAGGTTCTGTGATAGTCCCACATCAATATGTACAATTGTTAGATAGATATAACCTGTCTATCTAAAAGGTATAGTTATAGTTTGAATGCTTCTTATTTTGAGAATTCTATCTTTCCTTATTTTTGTGGGCTAGGAAATTTGTTTCTTTTTTGGTAAACTTCATATATTTGTACTTTTTTTCCATTGGTAATTTGGTTTTTTCATTCCTCAATTTTCTAAAAGCTTTTATATATTAAAGTTATAAATTAAAGAGTTAGTCTTTGTTTGTGATACACAACGCAAATATTTTCTCTGTCTTTAGTCTTTTGGCTTTGCTCTTTTTAGTCATGAAGAAGTTTTTTCCCCCTTAATTGTATATTATTTAATTTATCAATCTTTTATTGGGTATGGATTTTGAATCATACTTAGAAAGGGTTTCCCCGTACCTAAGTTTTCTTCAGTACTTGTAGGGCTTCGTTTTTTTTTTTTTCTTTACACATTTAGATATCTAACTCATTTGGAGTTTATCCTGGTATATGGTGTGAGGTAGGATCCACTTTCATGTTTTTCAAAAATACTATCCAGTTTCTCCAACCCTCGTTTGTAAAAAGTTCATCCTTTTGCCCAATGATTTGAGATGACACTTTAATCATGTAACATGTTTCCATGATACTTAGCTCCATTTTTGAATTTTCTTTTCTGTTCTGTTGGTCTTTCTGTGCATGAGCCACCTTACTGTTTTAAACACAGAAGCCTCATAGCATATTTAAACCTGTATTTTTAGTAGGTTTAGCTCATTCACCACCACATAACTGTATTTGACTTAATAAAACATAATTTCCTTCATCCATCCCTTATTTATAGATGATTATGATTTTCCTTCCAACTTTAACAGCAAATATAATTATTATGTTATCTTTGCCAAATAGCTTTTCCAAATATTATATAATTGTCGACATTTTTATGACTCCTTATGCAGATTGTCAAATTTCTTTCCAAGATGAAATAACTGATACACAGCTGTCACAAAATTAAAAACTTTTTTTAGTTAAAATTTTTTTAAAAAAGTCTTGACTTTAATAGCCAAAAGGCTAACCAATTTGCATTTTTTAGATTGTTAAGAAGGTTAAATATTTTTCCATATATTCATTCACTCATTGTTATTTCTCCTTTTGACTTGCTTTTCAAGTTGCCTTATGTTACTTCAATTTTTTAATTGATTTATATAAATTTGCATATAAAGATATTGATTCTTCATCAATCATGCTTACTGCAGTGCTTACCCAAATTATTACGTTATTAATGCTATTTATCTTTTGTCAAGCTAATATTTTAAACTTTAGTTTTAATAATTATTACTCTTTGCTTTCATTACTTCATTAGTCTTTTCTACAATCATTTCTAATTTGTAGGATTGATATGTATTTATAATTTTAAACGAATATGTAATATTTACCCAAAATATAAAAACAATTCTAACTTGCCTAGTGATTTTCTTCTCTGGACTAACGTAGGTTTCAAGCAGTAAATTAGAAAGTAGAAGTAATATTATAGGCAGGGACTCTGACAGCTTTGAAAGTGACATTTGTTGAAAGGACAAGAGACTTTCTAAAATTATCACACAGAGGTCCCCAAAATTATAGCAATCTAACACACTGAAGGTACAACAAATAGACCTCAAAGTGCCCTAAACTGATGTCCGTAAAGTGATTGCAGTGTTATGAAAATATTCAATGATGTTCAGGGTATCATGGGGGGAAAACAAAGAAACATAGGATGATTTAAAAGACATTTCTACCTCAAATAATTGAAAATAAAAGGTGTTTAAAGGTGTACAATCTTTACTTAAGCAGGAAAATTTGCTGTGAAAAATGACTTGTTCTTAGAGGTGCCAGATATATGACACTTTATAAAAATTGTTACCTATTTTGTACAGCTTTCTGGATTCTAAACTCCTTGGAGATGATGATCATGATTTATTCTTCAGATCTTCCTTAATGCCACATATAATAGGTACTGAATGCCAGCTGAGTCTCATTGTTCCATATTCTTAGTTTTTAACCCACTTATATCCTATTTGCCCAGGGAGGAAACGAAAGCTCGAAGAGGTTAGGCTCCTTACCCAAGGTTGCGTTTTGGAGGCAAGGACTGTACTCCCCACATGGCTCATCCCTTTCTCATAACCAGCACATTATCGTCCCTAGACTTGCTGGTTCATTGTTTGCCAAGCAGATCAGAAAATTAATTTGTTATTATCAATGAGAGGCTGGGAGTGGGTGACCAGGTTTATAATTTTGTTGGAGAAATAGGATATATGTATGAAACAAGATCTCGATCAAATTATGATTTAAAGACGATTATTTTAGTTGCCTTTCTCAGAGCAATTGAGTCAGCCCAGAAACCTTTGCAAAGCAGCAATTAGATTCTTCTAGGATCTGAATATATTTGTTTTTAGGGGAATATAATTTGCATCACCTCACTCTAGGATCAAGACACTGTATGTAGTCACATGTGAGATGGTTTTTCACCCTTCCCCACTAAATTCATCACTGGAACTGGCACATTCTTAGTCATTTTGATTATGAAAGAGAAACAAAAGAAAGCTCTTTGTCTGTCTTCAAAGCCCTCCCTGTCTGTGGTTTGTTGTCACATGTTCTCCTACATCATTTTTCACATTCCATCTCCACAAAAAAATATTTTTGTGTGTGGAGATGATAGTTTTTGCAAGTCATTTTTATACTATTCTATCTAGTTAATTGTTATCCCCCACTTTAATTTTGGTTAGCTATGACACCGCATCTTACAAGGATTTAAAAACATGCTTACCTAGTAAGGTGATGCCGTTTGCAAACCCTTCCGTTATACTTGAATTATTGCTTTAAAAACATTTTTGGCCTTCTTTCTCACCATAAACCAGCCAAGCAAGACAAATCGTGTGTTAAAAAGAGGTTGAATTTCCACATTCAGTGTAGGAAAACATATAAGATTTATGCAGTTTTGTCATGTAAAAGGTGAAAAGGTTGTCAAGGACTTTTTAAATGATGCATAAATCTGAGTGTCCAGATGGTGGAGAGATGCAGACAAGTCAGTAGAGGCATTGATGGATCATTTAGATTACAATACCACTTTCTCAGGGAATACAGCAAATGTCAAACCTGAGCCACAGTCTTTCTTTTCATTTAATTTAATATAGCAGGCCCTTTAACAAAGAGAGCAAGCAGAGGTCAAGTTCCTTCTGAGAATGCCGGTCTGTCCACAGGCTTTAATAATAATGCCTAATATGGTACCAAGGAAACGATGGGTACTCAAGCAGTACTATGCATTTACAAATTTGGGCACTGATAGGGGGAAGGAGATGTCCTAACTATTTGTCCATATTCTGTCTTCTAACTTATTGTACCCCCCCACCCCCCGCGTCTCTTCTCTTACCTACGAGATATTGAACTCATCTAGGTCACCTTCCTCAGCCATCCCTGCACTGCCCAGTTCTACCAGTTGATTCAGAAGATATTCAGCTGAACATGTACAATGCTTAGTGAGGAAATATTGAGGCTGAAGGCACGAATTAGCACTGATGGACTAGGATAGGGAAATGTGGGGAAAAGGGGCAAGGCTGATGATTTGCCCAATGCAGTTGGTGAGAATGTGTGTTGTGCTTAGAAAACACATAGATAGATGACAATTACTTAAGTAGAGAGTATGTTGGAGGAGTGGGAAAAATATTAGAGGGGTATCTGAGGGCAGAACAATAGCTAAGAAAAACTATGCCCAATAATGTTGGTATGCATCAGGGAAGGTAAACTTGGTATGCATCAGGGAAGACTCTATAAAGATTTTAGGGAGGGCAGTGACATGATCAGACCTTTGTTTCATCAAAGTAGCTCACGGCAAGTCATCGGATGGATCTCAGGGGAAAACCCTTACTAGTGAATGTATAACATGCCCACTTAAACAGTCTGTTCCCCTTTAACAATGATCTTAACACATTGACTCTCTAAATAGCATTCTGTTTCACTAATGAGCAACAAAGCTATTATTCCATTTTCTTGGCTGGTGCTTTGCTGTTCAATTCCCCACCCCAACGTTAACCTTTGGCGACCTCTAATATTGTTGAGAGATGGCACTGAAAGTTACATGGTGACAGGGAGTGGGTATCAGGTGAATGGAGAGCAAGGTGCTATCAGATGGTCGTAAGAATACCTTGAAGTGGTAATACAAATATTACATGTAACACGCTCCTTTTTTTACTCCCGACGTCCAGACATAGCCCCACTCATGCATTACCACCATCTAGTTCATGTCCTACCCTCATTCCCAAGGCAATACAGGCAGCGCTCCAACTGGAAGCCGCGCAGTAATACCTCACAATTCTCGTCACACATCATCCTCAGGTCTATGCGCATCCCTGTGACATTTCCAAACTCTGGGTCATTCCTTTTCCCTTTTTAACATCTCTGCCTACTGTTGATCCTAATGTACTAATTATTCAGTTAATTAACTGTCCTTGATGTTTATTTTAACTAATTTTCACCTGCTTAAAGTGCTATTAGGTGCATAGTACATACAAGTATTTTTCATGAGTCTTACAAGAAACTTCAACTGAACTATCTCCATACAACACATTTAAGAGGCCAATATAGTTATCATTGATTAGTGACAATCAAGGACACTAACCAAAGGTATTGGCAAGCTGTTATGTTAGAAATAGGTAGCTTTTATCAGAATATCAATGAAAAAGCTAAAGCTATCAAGCCATTCAACTTTCATTTCAAACAAATCATTGATCTGTTTGATGTCTGTTTTGTAGAATTTTCCGAGAAGTTTAAAGAAAACAGATGATATGTATCTTAATGTATAACAGTGCTGGTTTTCAATTCAGCTTGTATTTGGATTCATACTTTGTGTGAACTGTTCTGGCAAGTAATCAATCAAAGCTTCATCAAATGAATAGAAAAATGCTAGGGCATCTGTTTTAATAGTACCTGAGTAGGGGCTAAGCTTGGGAAAGAAAATTAAGATACTTAATTGATCTTTGATTTAAAAGATGATTAAAGATCATCATGAAGATAAATACACATTAAATGACACATTAATTTTAAAAAAAACAACCACGAATTTAGTCTAGCTCAATCATACATCTCAGAGTTTTTTGTTTTGTTTTTGGGTTTGATGTCAGGTGATAAACTCAGCTCACGAAACATCAAAATAGCAAATACCTAGCTTGCTACAAATCATTATTTTCACAACACACTCACCATAATATATAATTATACATATTGGTGTTGGTGTTAGTAGTGGTAATAGCAGTGGTAGCAGCAGCAGGAGAACTGAAGGTATTTATTGGTGCTGATATAAGCAATGTGTTATTACTCCTCACACTACTCTTCCCCCCCACCCCACCCCGCATCCCTTCCCCTACCACGTACCCACATTTTTGTTTGATCAGGTACTGTTCTGGGTATTTTATAAGGATTATCTGTAAATATCACAATAACCTAACTAGGTAGATGGTGCTATCCCAACTTTTCAGAAGTGGAGGCTGCAACTTGAAGAGCTTAAGTAATTTGCCTAAGGTCTTACAGCTCACGCCTTGGAAGAGGCAGGATTTGAACTCAGATTCCTGGGACCAAAAACTCTTGCCTGTTCTGGTACACCGTGTTGTCATATTATCCAGTTTCAGTTTATCCACCAAATACAAAGTAGGGGAATTGTACAATCATATGGTTTGTCTTTTTCCATTGGGACCAGCTTACAGGTATATAGAAATATAGTCTCTCACTTTGTCTCAGTTTACCTTTTTTCCCTGCTTATTCAAATAATTGGATGCTTTTATAATTTTCTGCCAGAGGCTGTATGTGTGTAAATAGCCTGCTAGTCACATGACCACATGCCAGATAGGCTGGTCATCTGGCCCTTTGGTGGTTGACACACATCCAGGTGGCTCTGCCACTCTTTGACGTGGTAGAATGCTATCTGATGAATTCAGATAATGTTAGCTATTCAGTACTGAGAACAAAGGCCCATACATAAATGGAGGCCACATTCTTTCCTCAGACAGTAAAGGAAGGTCTCTACTATTTAAGGATACTTATTACAAGTCTAACACTTTCCCACATGTCCTCTAATTTCACATTAACTCTGAGATGAAAATAATGTATTATCACTTAAATTTTCTTTTGAGGAGAACTAAAGTACTTAAGTACTATTCGTGACTTAGACTTCCCAATTAAAACATAACTGAAGCTATGCCCCAGAGCACCCCCTCATTACCATCCATTGGTATGTCTCAAAGAATGTAAACCAATTTTAGACATGACTTAATCAAAATATGGTTAGGATAGCAGCTTTGGAGGAGATAAGCATAGCATTCCTTAAACTAATATAATTGTTTGTTATTTGTTCTATTCACAGACTCATTAACATAAATGAGACTTCCTAACGATGTTAAACTTCAGTTATTCTTTTCCTTTTCTTAATTTGTAATTCAAATGTGGCCAAGACGACTGGTAGAGTCACTCGTAGCTCTGTAGTGGTTGTGTGAAGGTACTGAATGAAGGTCTTCCCAGATCATGTGCACTATGGGAATTCAGGGATCTGGGCTTCCCTGTCATTGCGTGAAGAGCTGGCTGCTTGGATTCTCAGAAATAGCCTTTGTGGGGTTCACTGGGCTCAAGTATGTAAAGTCCCTCCCCTTACAATACAGGATAATAATAAAGTGAAGATTGGGAATAAAGTGTGGTTTTTCCTTAAGTCCATTATCTTGGCCACTGTTATTACAGCATTCAGATTTGGGACTTAGGTGAGGACTGTGGGTAAATGCTGCTGGCATGATTTGCCTTCGGAAGTGGTAGCATTTTCAAACCAAGCCAAAACTGAATTATTATTTCCTATCTATCGAGTCTAAGAAATTGTACTCTCTGTATCTTTCAGAATTCCAAAGTGGCTTTACAAACACAAAATACAAAACAACTCAGAAACACTTTTTTCCTTACCTTAAGAATAAATGGTGGGGAAATATAATTACCAAAATTTTACACTTAGCTCAAGATAATTGTGTAACTTGGAACAATTTGAAGGCATAAAGTTGAAAATGTTATTTTAGTGGTTTTTAAAGGAGCACGTTAAATTTCTAGGTGGAATTATCACCCCTAATGTGTATAGTTAGCAACGAGGCGCACTTAGCTTACAAATAAGTAAATGTCTTGTACATGAGCTGGCAGGAAGAATAATTATTTTTCTCCTCTGTGGGGAAAGTTTCTTGGTAAGAAATGGGACAAAGTGTTTAATGAATTTGACTTTATTGACTTTCTAACATCAGAATTAAAATTTTATAGGAAATATCAACAAACACATTTTTTGTTGACTGTAAAATCTGTATTCTTGATGGGATTACACTGTGATGGGATTGATCCTTATAGAGGCTGGTACTGACTGTAGAGGTGGTGGTGAACAACCCAATTCTGTGCCCATGCTTTACATTGGTATATCTAGTCAGTCTTTTGGGGATTCGATAATTTATCACTTATTACTCACAAGCTTGTTTGAAGACAACAATATTCTGTACATGTAACATAATTTTGCAAATCTGATTTACATACATCAGAATTACCTAGAGAATTCTGCTACAGAATCCTAACCCCCCATTTTGGACCCTTGAATAAGAATCTATATTTTTACCAATTCTTGAGTGAGCTTAAGATTTTAATATTTAGTAACCAAATTCTTGGCATTTTACTCTTTAATGTTGCTTTTACTGTGAGTCTGTAACTAGTAAACATTGAATACACACTATATTATTTTAACCATTTAATGGATAGGCATTTGATATAGTTAAAGTTTCTATCACAGAACTGTGGAGTTAATAGTAGTAGCTACCGTGTTTCCCTGAAAATAAGAACTAACCGGAGAATAAGCCCTACCATGAGTTTTCAAGATGACATCCCTGAACATAAGCCCTAATGCATTTTTCAGAGCAAAACTTAATGTAAGACTTGGTTTTATTTTCTGGGAAACACGGTATCATATATTGAACATTTGAACATAAAATGATGTCCTATGGCCATTCAAGATCTGTCATTCTCACAACACAACAGCCCTTCATGATAGGTGATATTATTCCCATTTTATATTTCATATGTGGGAGACAGGTTAGAGAGGTTAAGAGACTTGGATAGGGCCACACTTACAGTAAGAGATAGCATTAAGATTTAAATCCAAATATGGCTTAGTCCACAGCCTGTGCTGGAATTACTATGGTAGAGTGCCTGTTTTACAAATACATATGTAGCAATGCACAGGGCCGCCACTAATTAATATGTCAACTTTCTATGGTGTAGAAGAAGTCTTTTTACCCTACAGAAAAATGTAGTCCATGCTGGGGTGCGTGAGCAGAACATGAGGGAGATGTCACTTTTCCTCTCTCTTTCCACCAGGTACCCCTGTATGATGAACTACCTGAACTACTGTAGGTGGTAGCCACGATGATGCTTTTAGTAAGAATATAGACCTAACATCTTATAAGCACAAAAAAGTATTAGGCAGCAGACTAAAATTTGATAAATGTGACAGCGATAGAGGGGAAGCTAGCTTATTGATTGCCCAACTCTACTGATTCATTTTGATTGCCTTTGGAATTCTTGTGGAAAGGAGTGGCTTTGCAGTCCGATTTTGTGATGGAGGATAACTATATGATCTAGTAACATTTTAGCTAGAGTACAGTTTGACTTGACTTCCTGTGCATCTACACTGTAACCACTATTTCGTTAATATCTGAATTATGTCTTTGATACCAAACTACAATAATATTTATAAAATATTCAAGATCTAATTGAACTTTTCCCTATAGCTGTATTTTTGTTATAGTTTAGTGTACCCATGTGTTACCAGCGTTTTAAAAATTAAATAACTCATATTTGTTTTCCATGCTGTATATTTACATCCTTTTCACACCTCTGCCACCTCACCTTTTAGATCTCTTACTGTATTTGATTCAAACTTTATTCTAGGACTCAGGTCCTAAAACCAGGAGAGGTTTTAACCACCCCATTTTTAAAAAAATCATTTTAGCGCAATGATGATGAATTTTCTAAAACAAAATAAAAGCATGAAAAGTCATCAATTTCTTAGATAAAACCCGTTGCTAAATCTTCAGCGCATACTGCTATTGAGCCAAGGATATTATGTAAACAAGCTATACTGATTACTGAGCACCTACTGTGTGTCACATCCTGTCCTATGTTTTTTGCATGCGTTTAGCTCATTAAATTTAATCACAATAGTTTAGTCTTTTGGAGACTGCTTTCCAGGGGAATAGGTGATAGATATAATGAGGCTGCTTCAGTACAGACCTGTCACCATTCCTAGAAAAAAAGCTTCCAAGCAAATGTTTTCCCGTTAGTGATTTAGCTGTGGACTCACCTGCTCAATGAGCCACAACCTGGAGTTCCTCGAGAGTTGTTCAATGTTCTAATTTTCTTAGGTCACCCTTTTATTTTGTCCTCATTCTTTATGTAAGAAAATTTGCATCAGGTTTTATGTAGGAACCTTTATACTCCCCCAGGGTTCCTGTACTCAGAGGTGTATGCTTTGAATCCTTTGAAATAGAGATTATGGATCCTAATGAATTCAGAGTTCGTTTTGATGAACTTGTGTTGATCAACACTAATTTGACTGGACAGAGCATGAACTATGTTTTAATGTGTGTGTGTGTGTGTGTGTGTGTGTGTGTGTGTGTGTGTGTGTTTCCCACAATTCAGTATAGCTTTCTTAAAATTAGATTATAAGATTAAAAAGTAGTTGCCTGGGAAAACCTTAATGATTTTAATCCTTAGATACTAATGGTATGGAGCTATCTTGAAGCACTGTTGAAGACCACAGAGGTTCTGCCTGTATGAGGAGATGGAAAACACATAGGATCATTTTTTTGTGTGATTGTAGTTAATACTATTTAACAACTCGTTTCTATCTGACCTCTTCCTTAGGATTCTACGGGAGATTGCTTTAGATAATTACTAAAATTTTGAAAGCAAATACCACTTTGATTACTCCTATTGAACAACTGAGTTTCAGTAATGCATTTATGAGTCTCTTATACAGAATATATACGTATAGGAAAATATCCTTCTGGCATCTTTAAAGATAAATCACACTCATTTATATTAGATACACACTTATGGAGCAATTCTGTTATGTTGTGTTAATATTTTATTTTTAGGAGTATTATATATGATCTGTACATTTGTTGTTTAACTTATTTCTCAGGAGTTCAAAAGGTAATTTTATTCTTGGATCTTACTTAATATGTACTCAATGTGTTGTCTATTGTGGGTCAGCAATGTCTTGCACATTTGATTCTCTCAAGAGACATGGGATAAATCAATGGAATGTGTATAGGCACACTGATCGCCGAAGAAAGGTGTGATAGAAATATTGTTACATTATTGTAGGGAAAGCAGAAATGGGAATAGTTTCAGGGAGGCATCACTGCCTTTTCTGAGGGTATATCTTATTAATAATTCATTATAACTTAGAATAAAAAGGAATTTTGTATTTCTCGCATTCAGTATTGCTCCAGAATATTTTCACTACCTCCTCGTAAGCTTCACTTGTGATTTCTATGCAATTAGCAAACCCATTTGGGGCATTAATTATATCAAACACTGTATATATGAGGGAGTTAAGGGGTCAGATCCCTCCCCAGTCGAAAATCCATGTATAACTTTTGATTCACCCAAACCTTAACTACTAATAGCCTACTGTTGACTGGAAGCCTTACCGATAACTGTTGATTAACACATATTTTGTCTACATACTGTATTCATGCAATAAACTAAGCTTATTAGAGAAAAGAAAATGTTATTACAAAAGTCACAAGGAGGAGAAAATACATTTACATTACTGTATTTATTAATACCATAAGTTTACATCGTCTGTTTACAAGACAAATCATCTGCCCATTAGTACTACATCAATATTGTCTTATATGATACAAAAAGTAGATGTTATATGTATTAGTAACACTAGACATCAGAAATGAAGAGATTATGGAAAAAAGAAATTCGTATTTATTTTCAGGTATAGAAGTGGTGCAGTGATAATGAAGAGGAAGCAATGTAATTACGGTAGCTTAGTGTAATCAGTACGATTACTTCAAGGTAGTAAGGACATCTCCAAAAAGTTTTCCAATATGTTTATTTAAAAAAAAATCTGTGTATAAGTGGACCACACAGTTTAGACTTATGTTGTTCGAGGGTCAACTGTATTATGATGAACAGGGCATCTTTCCTATTTGGGAAAATAAGAAAATGCACATTTATAATAAAAAGGCAAAATTAAAAGTTTTGAGCCATAATGTTTCCATAAAAGTGTTATGGAAGCTGAGATATGGCAAGGTCACTTCCAACTTGAAAAAGCCGCTCCTGTCCTGAATGTCTCCCATTGCTAGTCTCATCCACTCAGAGACTTTTATTTTGCATATGGAAAATATTACCTGAGTGTGTTGAACTGTTTCACTCATCTCTTCTTTTATACTTTAGTTCTCTTCTTGTCCAAGGGTGGACCACTTAGTTCTTTCTTTTGTACACTCATTCTTATATTGCTTCTCAAGCATTACTTTGAAAACAGAAATTCTCTCAAACTGGCAAAGTAATTTTTTTCTTTCCTCTTGTAAATGGCTCCTGAAATTTTACCTCATGTACAAAAATATTTTGATTTGATCAAAGAAGTGGATATGGATTTTCCTGCTGCTCCACACTGACAACAAACATCCAGTTTCTTCCCCTGATTTCCTGAGACATATATTCAAAAAGTTTGTTTAGTACCTTTTACATAAGAGGAACGTAAATGAATCTGGAATGAGTTTCTCAAACACTGATAAAGGAGACAGGTGTATGAACAATAAATTATAATATGACATGGTCAGTGCTATTATATCAGTGTTTGAGGTGCATTATGAACACAAAATAATAGAATGCTTGCTCTGGAGGAGCTGAAGACTAGGACTGAACCAGAAATAAAGGACAGAGAAAGTCACTAAAGGAAAGTCAGTCCGTCTATACAGAGGCATACAAGCATGGAAAAAGGTATATAGATTTGGGTCAGATTGTGGCATACCCTGTATTCCATACCATGACAGCTGGCTTTAAACAAGATAACACATGTAAAGTGATTAATGCAGGGCTTTATACACAGAAAATAAGAAAAATATTAGTTATTATTGCTAAAAATACTACTGATTATTTTTAATCATAATAATCCAATATGAAATCAGGAGTCATGGGAGATTTTTAAGCAGAGAAATGGAATAGATATGCTACAGAAAAGTGGTTCTGTCATCACTTTGAAAACAGAAGTTCTCTTTGGATAGAATATGGATTGGAGGGAGAAAGATTGGGGGGGGTAGAAGATCAGTTAGCAATTGTAATACTAACATAGGAAAATGTAATTAAGTTCTAAATGACATGAGTGTGAGAATTAACTTCTCTATAACTCAATTTCCTCATCTCTAAATATTGGGATTATAATAGCATCTAATTCATAGAATTTCCATGAGGATTAAATGAGTTAATATTTTCAAAGCTCTTATAAGAATGCTTTGTAAGTACTAGTACTATGTGTTTGTTACATAAAATTCAAACAGATGAATATTGCTTGTGCATCTTTTGCTTATGCATGAGTCCTAGATTATTGTAATTGAACATGAATTGTATCTATGTAACATCCTCTTCAGTAGGCACTGATAAAGAACTGTTCATTTCAATTGATTATAATTGTAATAATATTTAACTGATGCTTGTCTATTCAGTACTATCAAAGTAGAGACAAGTCTTGGTCTCCTGGATCAAGTACATAGTGACACCTTGACTACTCTTCAGCTGGTTTTCTTCAGTGGTATCAAAATCCTTCATGTGCATATCATGTAGTAGTCATTGTAGCACATCAGAGGTACACATATTGTAAAAGTTATGTGCACATAAATGTAAAATGATTTTGTTGTCATCAAGGATTGTATTGGAACTCAAATTGGTTCCCAGGAAGTGACAGTGAGCTGCGGTGTTCTAGGTACACTGTAAATCAAATTATAGATTTTGGCAAGTACCCTGTGATGCATCATTTTGTATCATGCTACTTCTAAGTCTGATTAAATAAAGCACCTGTTTCTTTATAATTAAATTTTAATTTTGGACTATGAAAAGACTTGCTTGACTTGGTCTAATGTTCTGACTTTAAGTGTAAGATTATTGCTGATTGGAGAGCAAGATACGGGTGAAACCTGTCAGAGGACTTACTCAAATTCAATTGGCCTGAAATTCTTTAGACTACTCTTTGGCTTTTCATCACCATTTAGATAATCTAAAAAAGGGTTTCTCAACCTCAGAATTATTGACATTTATTGTCTGATAATTCTTTGTTGCATTGTCTGATCTGTACATTGCAGGATGTTTAGCAGCACCCCTGGTCTCTACCCACTAGACACCAATAGAATCCCTCCTCCCTATTATGACAACAGAAAGTGTCTTCAGATATTGCCAAATGCCACCAGTGGAGCAGAGGTGGTGGTGGAATAGGGAATTATCCCTAACTGAGAACAACTGTTCTAAATGATGATTAACAGATACTAAACAGATACTAAAAAGTTTCCTGAGTGATGCATCCAAAATATGAATTTGCTCAGGGTTCATCTCAACAATTTGAGTTTTTTACTAGCCTTCTTGAGGCAACAAATTTATCTCTTGAAGGGTAGTATATTAAAAGTATTGTCCAAGTCATTTTACTGGCTTATTAATATTTTATGTATTCCATTTGGAAGATTTCTGCCAAGCAAAACCTGATGTACCATCTGGTTGACTATAAAGCTAATTTTTTTCATTTCTGTAGTCAGCCATATGAATGTTGTACTTAAAAAAAAATCACTTTCTACTTTCTTTTTCTTTGATTGTTGATTAATTCATGTATGTTCATGTTATATTTACAATACCAAGGACTAGAGTGACATTCAGTCAATATTCTTTGAATGTGTGAACATGTGAAAAAATGGACCTCACTCTCATGTGTATCTATGGTGAAAGAATTACCTTTCAATTCCTTTACAAAAGAGATTTGCTTCGTTTTTTTCCTTCTTAATTAAAAAATAAATAAAGTACCGTATACTCCTGTAGGCCTAGTTAACAAGTGAACATTTTCAAGATACTTTTCATTTTTATCAAAAAAGTAGGGGTCTTGTGGGTCTAAAAATAATTTTGAAAATTAGATATGAAGCCAGCGAAGTTGTAACAAATGTATATATCCTTGTCTAAATGAATGAGAATCGTGCTAAGCTGTTCATCTTCACAGTGCAGGACTACCTTAGGATCAAATCTTCTCCTATGTGATATTTGGCCTGGACTGTTTAACTGTGATATTTACCTTTCATAAGAATATCTTCTTCACCCCCTTCACTAGTTCAGAGAGGCTGTTTCTTTAAAATCTCCAAGAATACAATGCATCAGCTCTCGCTACTGTACATTTTTAACACCATCGTTTTGTAGGACTAAGGTACTCGGAATGCATTTCTGGATTGTGATTTGAGAATAAGCACCCAAATAATACTTTACTGAGAAAATATAATGCTTATTTATTTAATACCAGCTTTACTAATTGTTCCATATGTAATATCTCAGTCCCCCAAATAGATTGTAAGCTCTCTATGATTAGGAATTATGTCTGACATTCTCTAACATTTCCTAATATAAGAATAGAGTCAGAAATCACTCAGAAGATCTAGATTCTTTTCCTGAATGGTATTATTTTATGTATTTAATTATGCAAGGGTCACTAGGAAACTCAGTCTAAAGACAGAGACAAAGAGTAGGCACTTAGAACAGTGTCAAAGCATACTTGTTTAGTGAATGAATAAATGAGTGCTATAGAAGACCATGAATTCTCTAAGCACAGGACTTTGACTGACATGGGTGAGTGTAGGAGGAATAAGTATTGTATTCTTACAAGTCATCTTCCAGGTCTAACTAATTTGCAGCTTCTCTAAATCATTTTCATTTTTAGGCTGATAAATGTAGGAAAAGAGAAGCATCTCAACACCTAGTATTTTATTTCTGGCCTTGCAACTTATTTATGTTTTATTGAATCCTTAACACACTGCGTACGGCGGGGTTTAAATCCCTTAAATCCCTCGTGAAGATTCTCATGATCCGTACGCAATGTGTTAATATATATAGTGATTTCAACTATCTTTGCTTTAAATATATCATAATAACTTTTGAGTGTAATACTTTGCTTTTTCATTAAGTACTTATACTCACAGTTTTTGGTCTCACAACAATCTTATAAAATGGATTTTTATTTCCTCCATTTAACTAGTGAAGAAACAAAAGCTAAGTAAACTGATCTATACAAGATCACTTGCACAAACTAGGAAGTACCAGTTCTGGGACTTCATCCCCAAGATTATTTCAAAGTATAACCCTTTCCACATGATAGTCCATGTTGTATCAGTGACCAATTCCTATGGTTCTTTTTATAATGACCATCTATTAACTGTAGAGTTCTAAGATTTGCAGGGCTCGTTAGGATATAGTGTCAGTGTAGTAAGACTGCAAAGTATAAATGTTTATCAAGTAACAACTCTGTCATATAAAGTGGTAATGGAGATTATGTGTACCATTGTTTTCAGGAATCAATTTTAAAGTCATAATGTGAAATGAATGGTGATCTAAAAATTTATAAATATATGATAGGGCATTTCATTGGTTCGTATTTTGTCTGTTTGTGAGTGATAATTTTTCACTTATGGTCCTTATGGGAAAACAAAATTCACCCTAGATGGTTAAAATGGGGAGACTTTAAGGAATAAATTCCTTATCAGGGCAGAGAAAGACAGAATGATTCTATGACGTGAGGGCTGTGGATGGCAAATGGAGAATAATTAACACAAATACTTATACTGAGGATTGAATAATTAATTTTTGAAACATTATCGCTATCTGTATATATATATACACTCATGTTTATATAATCTTTAAATGGTGAGTATATGGTATAATTGCAGAATAAACTTGATATTATAAAAACATAATTTTTCCCTACAATTTTATCCTGCAGGATTTTGTCTTTTATGAAAAACTATATAATGTTTAATACCAAATATAATATTTTGTGATCTCTGAAAGAAAAAACTACAAACTGTGATCCTACCATAAATATTCAAACATCAGGTAACATCTGACAATAGTTATTCCTAGTGGCTTATTTTCCATGGGCATTCTGCCATTTCACAATCTTGCTGCATGCAAACAAAGTTTGTGCCATGACCATTCTAAGCCTCAACAAATCCTTAGTGTATAATGCTATTTTTATATCGTCCACTGCTTTCTGTCAGTGATGGAAAGCTTCTGAGTTCCTGAGTTCTTTCTAGTCACTGATCAGTGGCAGCTCTCAATAGACAAACACCAATTCTGTCAACGAAAGGTGCTGACTAGGGAGGGAACCTCTCTGCTAAGACATCTTGAACAAAGTCGCCTTCAAGGACATGGCTGTGTGTTTTGCTTTCTATATGTGAGATGTTATAAAAACCTAAATAAATGTTCTAACAGACAGTATGAGATAAAATATATAGCAGGAATATTTAATGGAGAGTTTACAAAGTAGCTACTAGTTACGTTTCTGTGTTGGCTTATAGTATTAATTCTCAAGTGAAATGCTTCCAATGACTTAAAAAAAACTCCATATAAACCCTCATCTTGAGGGAGGGGACATTTTTATATTTTTGTTTTTCTTGTTAATTTTGTCCAAAAAGAAATTTCCTAGTTTCCCAGCTAGGTTAGCGTTCTTTGGTGAAATGCATTCAATGTTTTTCCTACATTTTCCTTTTAATTGTTTTTACTTTTGGCCTTAAATTTATGTTATTCTGATAGTCAAGTTCCATTGTATTAATAGTCTATTCTATTTTATATACACTCAGGAATCAAAGTTTGAAAATATTATCTAAAATGAACTCTTTCTTTTTCCACACTCTTGAGTACGTAGTTCACAGCACTTAATTGGCTTTATAAGCTAAAGCATTCTGCAGGATTTACACCATAGAGAAAGGGGTATTGTCCCTCACAACTGGGGGGTGCAATGTACCTTTGGATACTAGGGCACTGTTTATATAATCTGAAATACAACTCTCAGCCTCTGTTTCAGTTGTCAAATAAAAAAAATGATATCGTTAGCAAATTTTGTTATTGTGGATATGATTATTATGTGATTATAAATAGTATTGTAAGTATCAAATCGCTGTACATTCAAATGCAATGAAACCTCTCTAAATATACTAGAATATGTTATGATAATCACTAATTTAAATAAGATTTTAACTAAATAACTAGATTATGTTAAGTTATTCTCTTTCAAGGAGGCCGAGAATGCATAGGAATGTTGTAACTTTAGTTAAGACACTTTTTCCCAGAACCTCACTGAATTTGGCTGAACATGTAAATGAGAGCTCAGTCATTCGGGAACGAGAAATCTGCAAGTCCTGGATGAGGGGCTGAGTGAGTGGAATGAAGTGATACAGATGGAACTAGTCCAGGGAAATATGTGAAGCAGCCAACACCAGAATGGAGGTTATAGCAAAGGAGAGATATAGATCGATGTAATTAGATATAGAAATGGAAAGCATTGCCAGTAAAGTAAAGTAAATTTGGGGTAACTTGAAAAAGACACCAGGGAAAAGAAGTATGGATTATTAAGAGACATCTATTCGTTTGGCTCTTGATATGCCTTGTTTCATGCAACTCATACAATAATCAGCAAGTCTGGTTTTTAAAGTACCTTCCTTAAATTACGAATAATCAATAGTTTAATTCTTAAGTTATTAATAATTGGTTATTTCAAATAACTTCCTGAAGTTTGCAGAGCTAGGAGGTCATTGGGCTGAAATTCTTATACAAGTCTATCTGCTAGACTGCTAAGGTCAACCCTCTTGCTATCTCTTCTAGCAGAAGAAATGTAGTTGGAGCTAACAAAAGGAGCCAGCAGCATGGTGACAAATTTGCCTGGTTACAGGTAGAGGGTAATTGGCCTGTTGATTAGGAGAGAAGGTAGTTGGAGAAAACTAAGAGGGATGGAAATATAAAGGTTAAAAGAGAGTGGGAAGGAAGAATTAGTGAAAAGTCTCAAAGTCCAGGATCAGCTGAGTGAAATAGAGCGCAGTAACTAGTCCTTATATTATCCTAATTCTTACCTATGCGTACAATTATTTGTATAAAGCCTCCAGTTACCAATTTCAGACATAAGTGACAACAGGGGAATCATAGCTTTTGACTTCCCTACTTTCCTAACCTAATAAAAAATCACGAGCAGTGGTTCAGGCCAGTAGATGCAAGTGACTGAATAAAGGGACCATGATTGTTCTCCCTTCAGTTCAAAACACACCTAGCTAAGATCTGCTTGGCTTCTGTTGGCCATATTTACAAGTCAAAGACAACAACCTCCGTAAAGATGTGTATTTAATTAAGTGGATCTGAATGTCTGCCAAGACAAAGAGTTGAAGTGTGTGGAACACACACAGTCCAACTCAAACTCCAAATGTTATTTCGTTGAGCTCAATTGCAAAATATAATTATAAAATTCCTCAAGATTTTGAATGTAATATTTAAAGGCACAAAGATGCATTATTTGTATAGCTCAATTTATTTCATTATAGCTTTTAATAGGTGGTAAGTAAATTATACCTTTTTTTATTAAAGAGAAAAAAGTAAAAAAAAAAAACCTGAAGAAAAAATTATTATATCCAAAATTTTCTCACAATTACAAGTCAGACACAAGGTATTCTACTTATGAATGAAAAACATACATTCAAATCAATAAATGTAACACTACTAACTGAAATGTGGGCATCAGGTATGTGGCAAATACTTAAGAATGTAGGAGCTGGCAATTACCATGTTATTGGTAGTGAACAAATGGAATGAAAGTTAGGAAGGGCTCAGAGGAGATTTAGAGAGAAATGAGTCCCCTGATTATCTCATGTGACAATCCTAGTGATGATTAAACAAAGAAACACAGAAAGACTCCAAAGAAGGGATGTGGTTTGGTTATGATGAATAATCAGTTCCAAAGCAAATGTTGTCACATCTGAATCACAGAGCTCTTTCCATTGTCCATCACATTCTTCCTAACCTTCCTTCTGTCCCGTAAAAATGCTAAGATAGCGATTACACAAGGCTTCTAAGACACAGTTTGATGTGTATGTATGTATGTGTGTATGTACATATGCATGTACGTGTATGTATATATGTATGTATAATGTACGTATGTCTATGAATATGTCTCACAGTCCTTCATGCAGTTTAAGAAAACCCGTATCCCTAAATTACGGCTTCATTTCTCTATTTTCTTCACTACTGATTTTTCTTGGAGGACTAAACTTGCTAGTCCTTACTCACTGTCCCCATTTTTTTATTTCCCTTTCAATTCTGTTTCTATCACTTTGAAACTCTTTCTGCTTAAACCTTCTAGTCACCTCCAATCTTTAAACTTGGTAGACCGTCTGTAGTTTTCCACCTACTTAGCCTTTGTGCTTCTCTCTGTACATCACTCACTCTTGGACTTCCTTCAGTCCCCTGTCCTAAATGCTGAGTGTTCGGGCAGTCGCTTAGCCATCTCTTGCATGCAGTTTCCCATGGCTCACCTCTTGAATATTGAGAACAGGAAGGGCTCTATTTTCAGGCTTCCCAGTGGTGATTGCTTGTGTTTCACGTTCATTTTAACATGTATGGCATGACTTAGTTTCTATTTCTAGCATTCAGTATTTACCTGTGTTCTGTTCATTCAACAAATTTGACAGTCCTATTTATGGATGGTCTCTTATGTGCCAGGAACTGTTTCCATTGAAGTGAAACATCATGACCTTACTCCCACACAAGGACATGGTGATTACTCTCAGAGAGCTTAAGGTCTACTTGGGTGAATAGACATTAATAAAAGAACCACACATAAATATAAAATTATATTTGTGGCAGGTGACACAGAGAAGAGGTATATGGTGCTGTAAACACTTAAAACCTTCTTATCAGGGAGATCGGCAAATGTTTCCTTGAGGGAGTTAATATTTTAGTCTTTAGTTATTTGTGTAAATACTTGAAGATCATTGCATCACCTGTAAATTATTTTATTTCCGATGACCCGTGCCTTATTTGAGGGTTCAGTTGTCATATTCTGATGGCTGAGGTGCCCAGGACTCTTACCTCTAGATGGGTGGGATTTCAATATTTCCATCCCTCGTGTAGGATCCCTATATTATATGCTTAGTATAACACATGAGGATACATCAGATACTACACTACATTTTATTATTGTTTAGTACCCTTAACATGCATATCATACAGGCCATACATACATACCAAGTACAGATGGTATATATGTTATTGATGAATGTTTTTTCTCTAAGTTAGATATAGTTACATATCACTGAAAATATGCTGGTACAGTGAGTACCTTGAATGGTCCCTCATATTTTGTTTTTAAGTCTGTTCCAAACACGTTTTTACTACTCATTCAAACTCGGATCAACATATCTACCTAATTATAATAGGTTGCTATTTCAGTTATTTTATTGGTAAACAAAAGTATGGGGGATTTTGACCAGAAAGGAAATTTAGTGTCCAGATGCCAAAAATTACAGCTATTTTGCTAAATAAATAGTAGTATCTATGACAACTATGACAGACAATATTTCTTTATAATAGAAGACTTTTGATAAATTTGGTGAGCTTACATTCACTATAGATCTTGAAGAAAGATGAGGAATAGTGAGGGAGAATTGCCTTTTGATAAAACTGTCAATGATAAATTGCCATTAATGCGTTAACTTGTCCGATGTGATTTGAAGGATAGTGCCTTTTTGTAACTTAAAAAATACCCATGTGCATACACACACACACACACGCACTGCATAAATATTCATAACTTTTCAGTAAAAAATATATCTTATGAATATTTTAGGTCATAAGTAATTTTATAAAGTGCTTTATCAAAAATCAATATTCAAAGCCACAAGAATTTACTGCATTGATGCTATCAGCAAGATGGGAGGCCATGATATTCCAAGCACATTTTCTGAGAAAAAGCTTCATTATTTTTCCCAGGTTGTTCAAGTTAAAAATAATCCAGAGAAGGAAAATCATCTTTACTGAATAATATCCTATGTTAGATACTCTATATTTTACTGGGTTTTTTTTAACAGCTTCTTTGTGATTTATATTTCAATCATTAGACAAGCACATATTGAGTATCCACTTCATGTTCCGTTCTGGACTATGCGTAAGGGGATTATAAAACACAATCCTTGACCTTGCGAAGTTTTTCATCTGGTTGGTAAGATAAGAATCAGGCCTAAGACACAACTAGAGAAAAACACAACTATTGATGCAGTGTCTCCCCTTTTGTGCCCAACCATTCCAACTCCAATAATATTTCTCCCCCCCTCTTTTAATTATTAATTCTAGTCCAGGGCAGAACGTGTCTATTTTGAACAATGGAAAGGGATGTAGGACTTTAGAGTGAAAGAATGTGAGCAAAAACCAACTCAACTGCAAAAATCCATATAGAAAAAGTAGTGTTCTTCCAGCTAAATTTTGAAAGTATGAGTATAAGCTGGGTTCTAATATCTAGAAAAAGTGTTTCTTATTTGAGTTTTTAAACAAGTCTTTTGTCCATGTTTACCTGTGGCATCTACAGTTGCCAAAAACCTTCAGAATTGTAATTAACTCTTGGCATCATGAAGTATGCTTTGCTATAAACTGAGATACTATCTGGCCATTAGTAGCCAGTATATCACTGAGGGAAAATATTTCATTGTTGAACTTGTACCCCTAGAGATTTATTTACATTTTGGGAATTGAGAAGCTTAAGAATAGTGATTCAAATGTACAAGTATTCAAAGAAAGCATAGATTGGGGTGTGCACATGTCACTAAATAACATTTCACATGCATTTTGGTGTCAGGGATTTCCCCACTGGCTTCTGATGAAGAGATACTTCCTTAAAAGTACAGATATATGTACCAAGTCTGAAAGGTGAGTTGATAATTTAGGGAAGATATACATCTGGGGAATAAATTTAGCAATCTAAGCAAAACCAAAGAAACAAAAAAAACCCAAAAAACAAAACCCACAATCATTCATGCCTTGGGTAAAAGCAATTGATATTTACTATGGTAACCATTCAGAATTGAGGCGGTGAATCCTAATAACATTCTCATAAGTTTTTTTCTTTTAGGGACTTTGAGATACAAAGTCCACTAGAAATCAGAGGTCATATGGATACTCAGATCTGAAATATTTACTCAAGAGTTTTATTAGGGCGCAAGAAAGTAGAAAATTGTTATCTTTTCAGTGCAAATAAACGTGTTTATAAAAGGCAATGAAAGGAACAGTGTGTTTTGAATTCACTGTATTCAGTGTTGATTACTTTCATTTTACTATTTTGATTCTATATTATATTAAGTCAGATGGAGTTACCATTTTTGCCTGTCAAAATCTATCAAATGTCAGCAATTTGGTGTAGATCAACCCAAAGAAGGGGTCAGAGGGGCAGGTGATTGTATTTATGATATGTGATGGCAGTTTTATTATTTGATATTTGAGGTCATAGCTACCCTGATTTAAAGTCTTTTGAGAGCATGGTAGAAGTACAGAAATGTATGTACCAATTCAGCTATAGAAAATATTCAAATTCAACAAATAATGTTTTATATAAGTTATCAAATAACTCCTGAGCTTATAAGGGAAAGTTGATTTTATTATACAGTAATAAAGGACCAATATTGTAAATATTGGTATTTTAATTTAATTTCATTATTAATGACCTTTGCATCCTGATGGCTTTTCCAAAGAGTTTTGCCTCCACTTTCCCCATATTACTGCTAATGAATATTTAACCTAAACAATCACTGAATTTGTATATAATTAGAGGGATGTACAAATGGTAACTATATCACGGAATATGAGAGTTTATTTACAAAATGAGAAAAATACCTATTTCTGAATATAGACTTTGGAACAGTCTTTAATATCTGAACCAAAAATATTTGCTTTATTATATAGCAAATTATTAGACAGTATTTTGTTAGAAATGAAGATACAATGGTTTTTTGTATGTTCCATATAGCAAATGTGGGAATTACTTTCCTTCTTTCTAAGTTTTAATTAGAAAAAAATGAAGGGTAATATGATAAAATGTAAGCGTAAGACAAAATTTTTAACTTACAATTTAATATGCACTAAGATGACAAACCATTTTATAGCTTTAGTTAGATCCACTGTCTTACGTAACTCACATCAAAATACTCTTTGAAAAATAAATAGCCATCATCTATAATATAAATTAGAAAAATCAATACCAAAGGATATATTAAAAAGAAAGGGTTTGTACTATTATAAATGGACACTAAAACTGTAACTTTTGTTCTTTAGGCTTTACTGACCTAAACTACCACCTAATAAGACACCATATATTTTCACTAAATGTAAGTTGGTTAAGAGAAAGGAAACTCAGTAAAAGTCTTTGCAATTTTTGAATTTCAAAGATATTTCTATTGTCTTAATTCTAAAGATTTATTTGAAAAGAATTGTGTGTTTAAAGGAGTTAGTCAATGAGGTTTATAGTAGGGAAAACAATGTCTTTTCAAATAACTTTATTATGATTTGCACAAATTTTCATCTTTTTGAACAACTCACCACATTACTAAAATTAATCTACATAAGATAGTTTAGTAGTTAGAGGATTTATTTTTTAAATACTAATTTGTAATGACTTTTATATTCACATGTATCAATATTTATAAGCAAACACAATCACATAAAAAAATTTTAAAAATCTAATGTAATAGCATTTCAAATTGGTATAGGATGAGGAGGATTACTTAGAGGCCCATATTAAACATTAATAATAATTCAATGGAAGCAACCTTTATGAACACCTACTAAGAATACTCAGTTGGCTAATTTCTTCTCAGTAATTATCAAGAAAGCTAAAGAAAAAATCGTTAACCTTGAGAGAACAATCTAGAAGTTAAGACCAGCATATTTTTTTCTTATATAAACTTTGTTTGGGTATAATTTACACACCCAATATGTACATACATAATTTACAAATAATTCGCATATACATTTATGTGTACAGTGTGATTACTTCCCTTGCCTTTGAGGTCAAATTCATAAAATCCTCTTTGAACCCAAGGAGGTCCATAAGTTGAGTACCTATTTTTCCTTCGATGCAGTTTATTGTTTTAGGTCTTAGGTTTTTAATCCATTTTGAGTTAATTTTGGTACATGATGACAGATGACAGTCTAGTTTCATTCTATTGCATGTGGCTTTCCAATCCTCTATTTATGGCACCATTTATTGACGAGGCTGTCTTTTCTTCAGTGTATGTTTTTGGCTCTTTTTTCAAAAATTACCTGTCCATAAAGATGAAATAGTGCCATTTGCGACAACATGGATGGATCTTGAGATTATTATGCTAACCAAAATAAGTCAAACAGAAAAAGTAGAGAACCATATGATTTCACTGATAAAACTGAAAGCAACAAAGGAATAAGACAAAGGAACAAGACAAAGTAACAAAGTAACAAAAACTGATATAGACAATAGTTTAGAGGTTACCAGAGGGTAAGGGGGAAGGGGGGGATCGATGAGGGTAAACAAGATCAAATGTATGGTGATGGAAGGAGAACTGACTCTGGGTGGTGAACACACAATTTGATATATAGATGATGTATTATAGAATTGTACACTTGAAACCTATGTAACTTTACTAACCATTGTCACCCTAATAAACTTTAATTTAAAAAAAGTGTATACATTTTTTGACACCATATATATATATGGGTATATATATATCCACATATTTATATATTTATATATTTATATACATATATACATATATATCCGTGTGTGTGTGTGTGTGTGTGTATACACACACACACACACACACAGATATTCACAATATATATAATATTTCCCATTGATCCTTTATAGTCACTTCTGGCTCCAAAAAATGACTGTTCTGATTTTTTTCCCCAACATATTCTAGTTTTGTCTATTCCAGAAATGTTATATGAATGAAAACATACAATTATTAGGAGACAGTTCTCCATGAGTCTTGCATGATTCTGCATGTCTTGTGAGCAGAGGAACTAACTGCTTTTGTTCAGGACTAATTTTCTGAAGGTGTTTGTATATAATGAACAACCTTGGAAGCTGGAGATGATGTCTTTTCCCTGAGAAAAGGACAGGTTTTTAATTGTACAGTGTACTAAAGTTAATGTGTCCCTCTGGGGCAAAGGTCAGGCACCTTACTGCTCATTATAATATATTCAGGTTCCCAAAACTACCAGGTTCCTGTTTGTGCAGATGTGATACTCTAGTTAATCCTATTGCTGTAATAAAGTTCTTTGTGTCTGACCCAGAAGTCTTGTATCTTCTGCCAACATTCACGAATCTGATAAGCTTACACACTGAGTAAAATCTCATTTACTTCACAATTCTTGACAATTAGTATGTGTTATTTTGTGCTTAGCATAATGTTTTTGAGAACTGTCCATGTTGTTTCACAAACTAATAATTAGTTTCTTTTTATTGCTGAGTTGTACAAATTTCATGGTTATGTATCAAATTGGTTTATCTGTTCACTTGATGCACTTTTGGGTTTGTAACAGTCTACAAGTCAAGATAAACAAATTTTCTATGTAGTAGTTATTATACTATGTAATTGAATAGAAATATTTATAAAATGCTATTACAGTACAGAAGAAGGGATAATCCATTATGAAAAAAAACCCAAAAAAACAATCCTTCATAGGTGGTTTGATATTTGAGCTCGACCTTGAAGAATGAATCTCTCTTCTTAAGAGTATAGAAGGCCTGGCGTAGTATCCTATTAGAAAAAAATTAGAGTGCTATTCAAATTTCTAGCTCTGGAATTTTATATATGTACTTTTGTGCATAAGAATTTTTTCTTTTCTTTCAAAAAGTTATATGCTTCATTTGAAAGTGAGAGAGGTGACTCTTCTATTTCTAAGCATCCTCAAACCTTTATTTAAATCTTCCTTTAGGTCATCAGCATGATCAATCATTAATGGCACTATAAAGTTTTGAGCGGTTAATCAGATGCTGTCCACCCTCCCCGATAGTTAATAAATGAATAATAATTGAAAAAATATGGGTTATTTATGTTTTCCTAATCTTATGTAGACAGTAAGTAAGGGCATCTTTAGGAAATGTTGCTGTTTTTATTGATTTACAACCTACAATCAAAACAAGTATACTTATTAGGGCAACTGTAGCTTCAAAGCAAGTTTTCTGAATCTCTGGTCTTTCCCACAAGCAGGAAGCTGTCCTGCAGCCTCTGATGTAGTAATCCTCAAGCAGTTATTGCTATCCCATGCTCCAATCTTCATTCTCTCAGTACTCTTACCACAGACAATTCCCGATTCAGAGGATTTTGTTGGTAACAGGAGACCTAGTTCTGTACATTTTGACTAATCATAATTCTTGAATCTTTGCCTGTCATAATATTTATTTCTTGAATGAAATAGTCTCCCTTAGGTCTCTAAGGGGCTAACTACATATCTAATATTAAGGGGTTCCTCAAAGAAATAAAATATTTTAAGTTACTAAAGAGATAAAGGATGTCAAATAATTAATAACTAACTATGTAACTGACAGTAAGGAAATTGTATTAATTAGTAATTGAGAGGCATATAGATAGTGGTTGAATATAGAATCTGGAACCTAACTGCTTGGATTGAATTCTGATTGTACTGTTTGTTAGCTCTGTGTCCTTGCATGAGTTACTTGGCTGATTTGGATATTCTACAAAATGAGGATCATAATAATAACAGTATCTATTTCACATAATCTTTACTGTGAAGATTATGTGAGTTTAAAATGTCTAAAGCATTATGACATTGCCTGGAATATAGTAATATATGTGTTTGCTTTTAATGATGGTGGTGATGAAAAAGAAAAAGAAGATGATGATGATGATTTTAATTGTAGTAACTTCCAAGAAAGACGAGGTAAAAATAAGCACTGCACAGCAAAAACAGTTATAAGAGGAAAGTTTATACTTATACAGACCTACTTCAACAAACAGAAAAACCCCAAATAAACAATCTAAATTTACACCTAAAGAAACTAGAAAAAGAGGAACAAACAAAACCCAACGTAAACAGAAAGAAGGAAATAATGAAGTTCAGAGTGCAAATAAATAAAATAAAAAAAACAATAGAAAAGATGAATGAAGCGAAGAGCTGGTTTTTTGAAAGGATAAATAAAATTGACAAGCCTCTAGCAAGACTCATCAAGCAGAAAAGATAGAGAACACAAATAAAATCAGAAATGAAAGAGAAGAGATTATAACAGACACCACAGAAATACAAAGGATCATTAAAGAGTACTATGAATGATTATAAGCCCACAAATTTGGCGATCTAGAAGAAATGGATAAATGTTTAGAAACATAAACTTTCCAAGACTAAATCAGGAAGAAACAGAGATTCTGAACAGACCGATTACTTACTAGCAATGAAATTGAAGTAGTAATCAAAAAACTCCCAACAAACAAAAGTCCAGGACCAAGTGGCTTCACAGGGTAATTCTACAAAATATTTAAAGAAGAATTAATACTTATCCTTCTCAAGCTATTCCAAAGCATTGAAAGGACCACTTGCAAACTCATTCTACCAGGCCAGAACTGCTCTGATATCAAAACCAGACAAAACACCATAAAGAGAATTATATGCCAGCATCTGTGATGAACATAGATACCAAAATTCTCAATAAAATACTAGCAGACTAAATTCAACAGTACATTAAAAGGATTATGCACCATGGTCAAGTAGGATTTATGCCAGGGATGAAAGGTGTTGGTTCAGCATCCACAAAACAATTAGTGCAATTCATCATATCAACCAAACAAAAATTAAAATCATGTGATTTACTCAATAGATCTATAGATGTAGAAAAAGCATTTGGCAAAATTCAACATCCATTTATGATAAAAACTCTCAACAAACTGAGTATAGGAAGAACTTTCCTCAACTTCGTAAAGGCTATATATGACAAGCCCACAGCTAACATCATACTCAATGTTGAAAACCTGAAACCTTTTCCTCTAAGATCAGGTACAAAACAAGAATGCCCACTCTCACCACTATTATTCAACGTAGTACTGGAAGTCCTAGCCACAGCAATCAGACAAGAAAGAGAAATAAAAAGCATCCAAATAGGAAAAGAAGAAGTAAAACTGTCATTATACACAGATGGCATGATATGATATATAGAAAGCCCTAAAAAAATCCACTGAAAAATAAATAGAATTGATAAAATAATTCAGTAAAGTAGCAGGATACAAAATTAATATACAGAAATCTGTCACCTTCTTATATACTAATAATGAACAATCAGAAGGAGAAATGAAGAAAACAATCCCACTCATAGTTACATAAAAAAGAGTAAAATACCTAGGAATAAACTTAAACAAGAAGGGAAAGACCTTTACTCTGAAAACTATAAGACATCGAAGAAAGAAATTGAAGAACACACAAATAAATGGAAGGATATACTGTGCTCATGGATTGGAAGGATTAATATTCTTAAAATGCTCATACTACCCAAAGCAACGTACAGCTTCAATGCAGTTCCTATCAAAATACCAATATCATTTTTAGAACTAGAACAAATAATCCTGAAATGTATATGGAACCATAAAAGACCCCAAATAGCTAAAGCAATCTTGAGAAAGAAAAACAAAACTGTAAGTATCACACTCCCTGATCTCAAACTATACTACAAAGCTATAATAATGAAAACAGTATGGTACTGACACAAAAAGAGACACATAGATCAATGGAATGGAATAGAGAGCCCAGAAATAAACCCTCACTTACATGGACAACTAATCTATGACAAAGGAGGTAAAAATATACTAGAGTAATGACAATCTCTTTAACAAGTGGTGCTGGGAAAACTGGATGGATCCATGGGGGGGGGGGGGAAGTAACTGGACCACTCTCACTATATACAAAAATAAACTCAAAATGGGTTAAAGACTTTAATGTAAGACCTGAAACTATAAAACTCCTAGAAGAAAACATAGGAAGTAAACTAACTGACATCAGTCTAAGTAATAACTTTTTGGACACATTCCCTCGAGCAAGGGAAACAAAAGAAAAATAAACACATAGGACTACATCAAACTAAAAAGCTTCTGAAAAGTAAAGGAAATCAACAAAACAAAAAGGAAACCCACTGAATGGGAGAATATATTTGCAAATGATATATCCAATAAGGGGTTGATATCAAAATATATAAGAAACTCATATAACTTAATTAAAAAAATAATCAGGTCAAAAAATGGGAGAGAACATGAAAAGACATTTCTCCAAAGAAAACATTCAGATGGCCAACAGACGTATGAAAAGATACACAACATCAGTAATCATCAGGGAAATGCAAATTAAAACCACAGTGAGTTACCACCTAACACCAGTCAGAATGGCAATTATCAAAAATTATCGAAAATCAACACAAAACAAACAACAATGTTTGGCTAGGTTGTGGAGAAAAAGGAACCCTTGTGCATTGTTGGGACTGCAAACTGGTGCAGCCTCTATGCAAAACAACTTGGAGATTTCCCCCCAAAAATAAAACAGATATACCATATAATGCTGCAATTGCATTTCTGAGTATCCAAAGAAAATGAAACACTACTTTGAAAAGATATATGCACTCCTATGTTCATTGTTGCATTATTTACAATAGCCAAAATATAGAAGCAACCTAGGTATCCATCAATAGATGAATGAAGAAGATGTGGTATACACACACACACACACACACACACACACACACACACACACACAAGAATATTATGCAGCAATAAAAAAGAATGAAATCTTTCCATTTGCAACAGCATGGATGCACCTAGAGGGTTCATGCTCAATGAAATAAGTTAGGCAGAGAAAGACAAATACTGTGTGGTTTCACTTATATGTGGAATCTAAAAACAGAACAACAACAAAAATACCAAAATAAAAACAGACTCATAGAAACAGAAACCAAAGGGATGGTTACCAGGAGAGAGAGGGTGGGGGGATAGGTGAAAAAAGGAATGGAAATACAGTCAATAACATTGTGATAAGTTTTCACAGTGACAGATGATTACTAGAATTAGTGGGGTTATCACATTGCAAGGTATAAAAATGTCAAATCACTATATTGTACACTTGAAACTAATATAACCAGTATAAGACTGTATACCAACTATATTTATATATGTAAGTAAAAAAGAAATAAAATGAAAAAAGTTATAATTTCACTCTATCTAAACATAAAATATAAGCACTGTTTGGGTTAAATTGAGTACACGGACTTGGACGACTGCTTCATAGAGTGCTTGTTGGGGGAATAACGAACAATAATTTGGAAAGGTAAACTGGGTTAGATTACGACACCTTGAAAATGAGGCTAAGTTTAAACATGATGTACCATGCATTAGAAGCTATTAAAGGTTGTGGACTATATAAAATGCATGTTTGAGAATTATCAGTCTGGCAGAGAGTGGGGACCTTAGAAGCATGAAACTGAGGGTTAGAATGAAGTTATCTAACTGTGAGGCAATGGGGTGGTGGTGAGAGTAGAACAAAACTATTAATAGGATAGAGGAAAATTGAAAACAAATAATATTTTAGTTGTGCGAGTAGGAAGAATGATAGCATCAATTGTTGATATCGCTTGGAAACAGAGAATGATGACTGAATCTGGATTATTTAGGCTTTTTGTAAATTATAAAAATACCGATAACTGATCTTACAGTATTACAAGGTTCTGAGTGATCTCTGAATCTCAAAGCAAGCCTGAATTGTGTTTATTATAGTTCTGGCAATAAATATGATGGTTTTTTTCTAATTGATTGGAAATTGGCCGTCTGCTCATGTTATAAAAGACAACATTACTAGACTTCATAGTTGATTAACCTGGGTGTTACAATTCATAACCATGTTAGAAAGCAGAATTTTCAACAATCTTAAAAATAGGTTTTATTTTTCTTTTTACTCTAAGATTGTAATTTCAGTTGTGCTGATACTTGAATTTTTATGTGACCCTTCATGTAATGTCTCCATTTTATATTTAAATTATTGAAATCCTAAAGCAGCTCTATCAAAAGTAAATTCTGTTACAGTATTCCCTCAGTGTTCTGTAAATTTTGTCTTACACATGTTTATAACAATGTTAGACTGTAATAGACATTTAAGTGCCTACTCTTTGTTCTGTTATTAATATAGCCATTCCTTTATATTTGGGGAATGCTAGTAAATATAATGTCGTGGTCTGTGTAAGGTAATGGTATAAATACGAAGCAGTGTCATTCAGTGGGAATGAAGAAAAAAATAAAAACAACAAACAGATGAAAAACAAATGTTCAGGATCCAGACTAAAGAAATAGCTGTACAGAGACTTGCTGGTTTGTGGCTTGAGCAAGTCACTTTTGCCTCTTGGATCCTATATATGCAGGGACATCAGCCCTACTTTTTAAGTGTTTTATCAGGATGATATGAAATTATATGCATTATATGGAATTTATGAAATGCAGATTACATATATGGAATTTAAGAGAATCCCTATGTATAAATATTGGTTATTATTTTTTGCAAGGTAATGTGTCAGACATGTTAAAATATGATAGATTCCAATTCTCACTGCTGTCACAAGTCCTTGTCTTTCATTTCTCCCAGATTATTCTATTGCCTGTTAAAAGCACCCTAGCTTAAGTCATTCCGCTTTATTCCACCCACACCGCTCCGCCCCATCTAGGTCTCATGAAAGGTGAGTTTGGGATTTGAGTGAGTAATTTTCCAGCACCTAGGGAGGCCTAACGTAGCTAAACAGGTGACTACAGATATTGGCACCTGGAGAGAGGGAGCATGTGTTAGTCATGCTGTAATAAAATTCTTAGGACTTAGAACTTTGGACTTTTCCAACTTGAATGACACAGTGCTCTACAGTTTCTTTTTTTTTTTTTTAAGGCAAAAAGGAATTTGTCACTTTCGCTAATAATTTTCTCTTCATCAAGGATCAAACACGTGAGTTTAATTGTGCTCTCTAACTTTAATTTTGATGTACTTTCACATTTATAGAAAAGTTACAAGACTAGTAATAGGGACTCCTAAACACTCTTTACCCAGATTCATCAGTTGTTTACATTCTGTTCCATTTGCTTTATCATTCTAGCTATATATCTGTCTATTTATGATCTTTCTGAATTGTTTAAAAATAAATTGATGACATCTTGCCCCTTTATAAATACTTGAGTGTGTATTTCCTAGGAACAAGTACACTGCTGCATAACTGCAATTATCAAAGATCAAAATGAGAAAATTTAACGTTGATATAATGATATTATCTACTCCACAGTTTATATTTAAATTTTATCAATTTTCCCAATAATGCCCTCTTTCTTTCTTTTTTTCCTGGCTCAGAATCCAAACCAGGGTTAAGTGTGGTATTTAATTGCCATGTCTAGTGTACTTTCATTGGGAGCAGTCCTTTACCTTTCTTTGTCTCTTTTGACTTTGAGGTTTTTGAAGAATGCAGAGCAGTCATTTTGTAGAACATGCCTCAGTTTGGGTTTGTGAAATGTTTTGCCATGATTGGATTCAGGTTATGCATTTTTGGCAGGACTACCACAGAAATGATAGACAATGTATCCTCAGAACATCACATCAGGAGGCACATAATGGTAGTTTATTCTGACGTTGATGTAAACTTGGATCGCGTTGGATCTGCCAGGTTTTTCCATAGTAATGTTATTATTTTACTCTTTCTATTTCAAATAAGTGTTAATTTGTGGGGAGATACTTTGAGATTATGTAAAAATCTTTTTTCATCCAAACTTCTACCATTAGTTTTTGCATCCATTGATAATTTTTAACTCCATTATTGTTTCCATATATTTATTAGTTGACATTCTACTGAAAGGAAGAGCTTTCTCATGTCTTCCATTTAATTGCCTGGTTTTTGTTGTTGTTGATCTATTATATCAGTAGAACTCATGTATTCTTCTCATGTTTTATTCTATGGGTATGGCCTATACTGTCATTATTTATTCAGATTCTCAAATTGTCCCATATTTAGCCAGTGAAAATCACTTCAAACTAGCTTCTACATCCTTTTGATATTTCCACATTATTATCGAGCTTTTCATGACTTTCTGGCACACGTTATTCTGGGATTATCTTGTACTTTTCCTGACCACGCCCTGGAATCAATCTTTTACCCAAGTAGTCACGCTTCTATTTCAAAGTGTATAGCATTCACAAGTCAAGATTTGGACACTACATTGCTACTGGTGTGTCATCGCTTCTAGGCCCTCAGTTAACAGCATTATAAATATATGTCTGTGTATCTATCTATTTAAAAACATGAGATGTGAGTCAAAAGGTACAAAGTTGCAGTTATGAAGGATGAATAAATCTATATATCTAATGTACAGCATGCTGACTCTAGTTAATACTTTATGGAATACTGAAAATTTGCCAAGAGAGTAGATTTCAGGTGCTCTCATTACACATAAAAAATGGTAACTATGTGAGGAGATAATATATTAATTAGCTTGACTGTAGTCATCATTTCACTGTGTATACATATACCAAATGATCATGTTGTATGCTTTAAATATAATTTTATTAAATAAAAACCATAAATTTATACTGATATCTCTAATTTTAATCTCAAACCATAAGATATGTTCTCGTCTTCCCATTTCCATAATTGTTACTTCCTTTTCCAACAGTGAGAAACCTGGCTTCCCATTATATTCACCATATATATTTATTTGCTCAACTTGGAATACACAGAAGATGATTTCAGAATTGTTAACCCATACCACTAAATGGTAAACAGCAAACCTACTAAATAGAATTCAATATTTTTCTTTTCTGATGGGGTGGGAGAATATAAGTTGTGAGAACAACATAATCAGTGCACAATTCTTGTGTGCAGTTCATAAATTTAGACAAATGTCTACACCCATGTAACTCATGCCCTATCAAGATATAAGGCTTTTCCATCATCTTAGAAAGACTCCTTTGCATCTTCCTTCTCAGTATCCATTCCCTCAAGAGGAGCCATTTTTCTGATTTCTGTAACCATAGACTTGTTTGGCCTATTCTAGAACTTCATATGAATGGAATCATGAAGTGTATATTCTTATAACTGGCGTCTTTTACTTATTATAATAACTATGGAATTCATTCATGTTATGTATATGTAGAGTTTGGTTCTTGTTATTGTTATTGACTAAGGAATATTTCACTGTATAGTTGTGCCACAGTTTGTATATCTACTTACTTGTTGATGGTCATCATTTGGGTTATTTCTAGTTGGGGTTAATATGAATAAGACTACTATGAACATTTTTGTACAAATATTTTTGTGAACGTATGTACTCCATTTCTCGTTTATACATCTATACTTGGAATTGCTAAGTCATAGGTAGGGAGGGGTATATTCAATTTTACAAGATATGGCCAAACCTTTTATTAAAGTGGTTGCACCATTTATGCTTTCACCAGCAGTGTATGAAATTCTGGTTGCTGTATATTCTCACCAACATTGGGTGTTATCTGCCTGTTTTTAATTATAGCCATTCAAATGATTATGCTATCTATGGCTTCTCTTTGGATCTTAATATACATTTCTCTGATGTCTAATGATGCTGGGACTTTTTCATGAGATTATTGGACGTTTGTATATCTTTTTTTTTTTTTTGTGAAGTGTTTATTTAATTTTTTTCCGTATCCTATGTTGTAATTTTTTGTCTTTTTATTATTGAGTTGTAGGAATCCTTTGTATATTATGGGTGTAAGTCTTTTGGCAGATATATGTTTTTCAACTATTTTCTGATACTGTCTGGCTTGCCTATTCATTTTTTTAATGATGTCTTTTGATAAGCAGAAGTTTTCACTGTTCATAAAGTCTAAATTATAAATTTTATGGTTATTATTTTCTGTAGCCTTTATAAAAAAAATCACTTTCTTAGCCTGATTACGAATGTGTTCTCCTGTTTTCTTCTAGAGGTTTTAGCTTTCAAATTTCAATCTAATATTCACTTTGAATTATTTTTTGTATGTGATGAAAAGTAGGGGAAGCTCTATGTGCTGTAAACCTAGATTTTTATTATTTTAAAGAAAATTTTTACAGAAATATTTTTTATTGTTTTTCCTTGGTATTAATAAAGACTCTTTAGGGTAGCAACTAACTCAAACTAGACTGAGCAAATAGGAATTTATTTGTTCACTTTGCTGGGAAGAATAAGGCATCTCATAGGATCAAAGGAAGGTACACAAGGCCAGGATTTCAGAAACTAGAATGAGGATGGATATTTAAAGCTGTCTCCATTCTTCTCTCACATCTAGTTGTCTGTGCACAGCTTCATATTGCGGGCAGCTTTCCTCTGTGGGTCAGGGGAGAGGAATGTGGTCAGCCTCAGATGCTCGTCTTTCTATATTTCCATCACAAGCCCACTCCCTGGCCAGTCGCTGTTCCTGCGGAGCTCAGGACCTATGTGTAATCAGGTGGAGGCCCACCCTCTGGCAGTGGGATAACACTACCAACTGAAACAACATAGCATGAGGGAGAAAGGGTTCCCCAAAGATAGGATTCTGCACATTCCAAAAAAACATGTGCCCTACCAAGCTTTCTATTTTTAAAAATGGCAGTTTATGTATAGGATTTATTTATCTTTCACTGAACTGCTAATTAAATATATCTAGGTGCAATAAAGCTAGCTTTCTTTTCGGTTTATCTAAAACCAAAGTGTGAATTAATGAGATATTCTGAAGAATTAAAATGTGTTCAAATTATATGAGAATAATGGTACTTCATCAAAGATCAAAGTTTAACACATCAAAATTCATCACAATGTGAACGATGCTGAATAAAGTGGAATAACAGTCAGATTTTTTTCACTTTGACATCTCACTTCCCTCAAATTCTAATGAAAAGACTGTTTTGTCAGTACCTCCATATAATGAACCACTGTAGTTCAGTGATTAGGACAAGATTTATATACTTAGAGTGCCTAGTAATTTCTCAGAGCTTATAAAACAAAGCTGATGATACTCAACCCACAGGATTAATTGACAAAGAAGAAGAGGTCCTTATTGGAAATCATTAATTACCTTAAGGCTTGCATTTGAAGGGGAAAAACCTGAGAATTCATGGTAGACAAATGATTATCTTTTGTCTACCTACTTGTAAAGTTACCTACTTGTAAAGTATTTTCTTTGTAGTGTGGTAGAATAAAAAGCTGGCCCCATAGAGAGCCTTAAAATGATTTTGTAATCAACAACATATCTGATTTTCCTGGGTTGGACTTGCTAAGGACTCTGACATTAAAAGTAGTATTTCAGGTAAGCTTTTATCTGAGCTTAAAAGTGTGACCATGAGGGTAGAGAGATGGAGACAGTCTTTAAGTAAGAGGTTATTTTCCTAGGGTGAGGGGATGACCGAGCTGAGAAGTGTGACCATGAAGGTAGAGAGATGGAGACAGTCTTTAAGTAAGAGGTTATTTTCCTAGGGTGAGGGGATGACCGAGCTGAGAAGGTTCTCCCCAACTGAGCCTGTGTTTCTCAGCATTCCACTTCCTTCAGCTTTGCCCTGCCCACAGTTCCCACTGTATACTAAAGCTCTTCTTCATCGCGGCCGTTGCTGCCCATCCTTTGGGTATTATAATCCCATTACTTTTCAGATGTAGTGTGTTTCCCTGAAAATAAGACCTAGCTGGACCATCAGCTCTAATGCGTCTTTTGGAACAAAAATTAACATAAGACCCGGTCTTATATTGAAATAAGACCAGGTCCTGTATAATATAATATACTATAATATGGTATACTATACTATACTATACTATACTATACTATACTATACTATACTATACTATACTATACTATACTATAATACCGGGTCTTATATTAATTTTTGCTCCAAAAGACGCATTAGAGCTGATGGTCCAGCTAGGTCTTATTTTCGGGGAAACCAAGTAGATGTGGAAAACCTCTTTTCTTTGTTCCTTGAGACAGTTTTCAAAACAAAGTTTTACTAATGAACTATGAGTGAGGGCGGGGAGGGACATACAAAAGCTTAAAAATTGAAAGGTTTAAAAAATCACATTTCTGATCCTATTTTTAAGGGTCCAATCATAGATTAGATTAATTAATATAAAATAAGAGACATCCAACTCCGATTTCCTTTTTCCTGCTTCAGATCTGGTTTCTTTGTTCTTTGTGGCCAGACAATGCAATGATAGTTGCCAACCTAGAGCTCTCAGCAAACTATTAGCTCTTTCTACCAAAAGCTGACTTTTGTGGTTGCGTCAGCTGCACATATATTAACATTGGAACGGTACAAAGATCAGCATGGCGCCTGCACAGGGATGACAAGCAAAGTCGTGAAGTTTTCCATGTTGTTATGTAATGTATTAAGTTAATGTACAGCGTAGTTAATAATATTATTGTATTCATATTTGAAAGTAGCAAGGAAAGTGGCTCTTGATAGTTATCATGGGGAAAAAAATGTAACTGTATATGATTACAGATGTTAACTTGACTTATGATGATCATTTTGCAATAGATTCCTGCACCACATAACATTTTGGTCAAGGACAAATCGAATATACAATGGATGATACTGCTATAAAATTATATTAGAGCTGAAAAATTCCTATCGCTTCGTGATGTCATAAGCATCTTAACATCTGAGTACCAGGCATTGCTCACCTTTTTGTGGTGATGCTGGTGTAAACAAACCTGCGATGCAATGTGTATAAAAGGATGGCACATACAATTATGTACAGAGCATAACACTTGAAAATGGTAATAAACGACTACATTATTGGTTTACGTATTTACTATACTATTTATCGTTACTTTAGAGTATACTCTTTCTACATATAAAAATTTGCCATAAAACTGTATGTTGAGTTACACTGGCAACAGCTTCATACATTTTGTGTTCACCATGTCTCTTGATTGCATCATCTTCTCTTGTGCTTGATTTAATTTTGTGTTGTTTTGTACAGTGACACACTGTACAGGCTTGTAGCCTGGGAGCAGTAGGCTGTGCCGTATAGCGTAGGTGTGTGGTAGACTAGACCATCTAGGATTGGGTAAGTGTACTCTATGAGATTTGCTCAATGGGGTAATCGCCCAATTATGCTTTTCTCAGAAAGTAGCACCATTATTAAGTGGTGAATGACTGTACATACAAATATAGAATCATTATGTTGTACAACTGAAACTAATCTAATGTTATGTCAATTTTACCTCAAAACGAAAAAAGTTGACTGTCTCTTTTTTTTCCATTTTGAATGGCATTCTTTCTCAGGGAGCTTCTGAATTACTATTTTATTTTAGAGGAATACTTTCAATTCTTGGTGTGTTTATAGAATCAAAGTAACAAAGAGTCTCCCTCTCCTTTTCATACATGATTGATTGGTTGCCACTCTCTAGAGTGATGCATTGAGAAGGCATCTGGGTGTGTATCTAGGTTCTGCAGAAAAGAGAACTGAGATTAATGAATAACGTCTAAGATGGGCTTAGAGAGCAGCAGTGGAATTGCCATGTATCTGTCTTTTCTCTTTTAATTCCATCAATGGCAGAATATTTGTTTTGATTTGACTTTTGTTTTTACTCAGGTTATTAGCATGGGGAATTTTAATGGTTCTCTTTTTTACTTATCCCTCAAATAGTGATGTGGTGGTGGGAACATATCTAAGTAGATATTAAAATACTTTCTGCTTATTGAATTAAAACCTCCTAAAGAAGAAGAAGAAGGTACTCTCGACAAAGAATGAGGCATTAAACATGCAACAAAAACAAAATAAATACATAAAAGACGTTTTTGAAAAATGACTCATCCCATTAAGTCATTTTGATTTCTCTTCGTAACCAAATGAATTTGAAAATATTGAAACTTAAAATAATGAAATGTAGATTGACATTCCTGATTCATCTCACTATATACATAATTTTCTATTACTGTCTGTTTTCTGATATTTTGAACAATGTAATTTCACACAAATCAAGCAATAGGATATTTAGTGCTTCCTCAGGAAAATAACTACACATATACAAAATTATTACTGTTAAAGTTCCCCCAGGTGTGCTTTTCTGGTGACTATTTTAAACTTTGTGTTCATAACTGTGGTACTTTATTCAGTTCCCATGTTTTCTTCACACTTAAACTCTTCAGTTTTAAGAAGAAATGTTTCTTTATTTTTAACTCAGTTATGATTAAAGGGAGCATCAGCAGTGAGACATATGAGAATTTTCTTTACTCCATAGTTTCTGAAGTTCAGCTTAGCTTTAAACTGCTAAAAGCTTAAAGGATTAGATTTAGATGGGAGAATTTGGCCTGAAGTCCTTTCATTGGTGTCTAATAACAGCAATTTTTTAAGGTTTTTTACAGTGTACTCTGGGGGGTTGGTCTCAAGGCCCCAAAGATTGATGGATGCATTGGCACTGTCATTCATTCCTTCATTCATTTATATTTATTTAACACACCTTTGAATATTCATTACATGTTAGTCGGCAGGGGTTCCAGAGAGCCCTTCCTCTAACTGTGTCATGGTGTAGAAGACTGTAAAGCACTAAGCACATGGCCCACGTGTGATAAAGGTTATGTGCAGAGTGATACAGGTGCTCATGGAAGGGCAATGTCCAGACTGGGGATGACGTAGGCACCAGGGAAGCTTTTGTAGAGGAGCTGATGGATGCATAGAATTTACCCATTAAGTCCAGTGAGAACAACCATGTGTGAAAACCCAAGGTCCTTTCAAGGTACTTAAGAAATTCGATTGCTTCCTAAAGTAAAATAGGTGCCAGATGATCACTGACATATAGGCCATGGTAGGACTCTAGGTTTTAGAATAAGTACAATGGGAGCCAATCAAAAAAAATGTTTTCTTTTTAATTAATATTTATTGGGGTGACAATGGTTAGTAAAATTACATAGGTTTCAACACACATTGTGTGTTCACCACCCAGTCAGTTCTCCTTCCATCACCATATATTTGACCCCATTTACCCTCTTCTACCACCCCTCCTTTACCCTCTGGTAACCACTAAACTGTTGTCTATGTCTATGGATTTTTGTTTCTTTATTTGTCTTATTCCATTTTTGCTTTCAGTTTTATATCCCACATATCAGTGAAATCATATAGTTCTTGACTTTTTCTGTCTGAATTATTTTGTTTAGCATAATAATCTCAAGATCTATCCAGGTCGACACAAATGGCACTATTTCATCTTTCTTTATGGCAGAATAGTATTCCATTGTGTATATATACAACATCTTCTTTATCCAATCATCTATCTAAGGGCAATAAAAAACTTAAGGATAGAGAATTGTTATTTGATTTAAATTTTTTAAAAATCACTTTGGCTGCTTTGTGGAGAATGAATATGTGTGAGGAGGTACCTGTGTCTTTGTGTTGGTGATTAAAAGTGGAAGCAGTGAGACCAGTTGGAAAGCTATTAGAATCATCTAGTAAAAGATAATGGTGGCTTGATCATAGAGTGGCAATGGAGATGGAGCCAACTGCATAGATTTGAAAATGTTTCTGAATTTACTGATAGATTTGATATTCAGGGTGAGGAGGAGTCAGGCATCAAAGATGATCCTTTTTTTTTTTTTTAACTGGGTATGTCATGGTGCCATTTATTAAGATCAGGTTTGGGGCAGGATCAGGTTTCAGAGGGAGATCATATTCACTTTTAGGTATTTAACACCAAACCTATTGCAACTTTTATTAATTCATCAAACATTGATTGTGCTTCACCATATGCCAGACATGGTATGAAGTGCTGAGGATATCTGGTGTCCTTACGCTTGTGGAATTGCAGAGATGGTAGATTACAGAGTGGTGGAAGGGACCATAGTTTGAAATGATCCAGTCTGCAATCTTGATTTTATTAAGGATGAAGGGTAGAATTTGAGCCATGTAATTTATGCAGAAATATCAAGACTCCTCTATAAATATCGTGGTTATTTTAGTAAAACTTAATTTTGCTCATCCAGCAATAGTTTGGTATTATTTTCCCATAGGAATATGATGCAATCTGTTTTCATTTCTGTTTTAATGAATTGTTACAATTAGTACTAATAAAACACTTGCTGATGCATTCTGAAGTCATCAAAATATAGGCACGATACCAAGAGTTCAATGAGTGATGCTGTCATTGGTTTCACCAGATTTGTAAACAACATATGCAAGAGGAATCATAAACCATGTTCTAATGTGCACACATTTTTTTTAGTAAGGCATTAATGTTAGACGAAAGTGAAATTGGGCACTTGTATTTTTTATATTATTGATGGTAGGTTGCTAATTACCTTGAAGAATTTTAGAGGGGATTTCTCAAACTTAATGAATGAATATAAGCATAAATATGAGGAAAGAAAAAAAATAAAAGAAGGGCCCTAAAGGAAGAATTTGTTGCTCAGTCTGTGTGTGTGTGTGTGTGTGTGTGTGTGTGTGTTTTAATGTTTGTTTTAAGGTCTTATTCAACTTTATAAGTTAAGGTATTTGGTCAAAGAGTAAGTAGGTAATGATGAAATAGCAACTTGTGTAGATTTTAACAATTTAAACACCAGGAAAACAAAAAAGATTATTGAGAGTGGCCTAAATAAGCACCCTTATTATGTAAATTATGTTGCAGCACTTATTGTTCATTTAGAGTGAGGTTTACTTGGCTCATTATACTAGGTCAAGTAATGTGAAAGAAAAGAGATGAAAGTTCCTGCCCAAGGGCATAACAAACTTGAAGCATTAGGCATGAGCCAGTCTGCACACACACATGCATGCACACTGTGGGGGAAGGTGTGCAGGAAGGTGTTACTGTCATGGGAATGCCTTACAGAGCAGTGTCTCAAGGTGTTTTGTAGAGATGTGGGCCTGTTAATTAGAAAGATGTTTCAGTATAAGAAAGGAAAGAGTGAATATTGAATGAGACAGATGGTGGTCAAGTGGTCTACTTGAAGCTTAAAAGTATTTGAAAGAGATGGAGATAAAAGCAGAAATAGATAAGGGTAAAAGGGATCAAATATATGATGATGGAAAGAGAACTGACTCTGGGTGGTGAACACACAGTGTGATATATGGATGATGTATTACAGTATTGTACACCTGTAACCTATGTAACTTTACGAACAGTTGTCACCCCAATAAACTTTAATTAAAAAAAAAAAAAGCTGAGATGGAGATAGATTGGAATGCATGCCAATGGAAGGGGCAACACTACTGAAACGATGGTTGAGATTATCAAAATTTGAAGTAGTTAGTGCCCAAGTTCTGCTTCATCTTTGCAACTGTAATGACAGGACTAAATTCAAAGAAACGAAAAGCCCAGCAATGGAAGGTTTGACCCTTCACCTTCATAGAAGAACCTTAATTAAGTAACTAAGCACTGACAATGGAAATTTCATGGAGTTTATAACTAGGGTTGTGTATATACAACTCAATTGAAAAATTAATGGTGGAAATAAGAACTAGACAGAAAGACAGCTTATTTTCTGGAATCAAGCAGAAAAAAATAGCTTTGTGCATGGATATGCCAGAACAGGAAAATTCCATGTTTTATTGCTTAATCTGTATCCTTATATCCGCATCAAAGACAGAAGAGTAAGAGTGCACTTTTTACTTCCTGAAAACGTGCTTAGAAATAAACATTAGCAAGAATTTGCATGAAGCCTTTGGGACAGGAAAATGTCTTTTATTCTTAACCAATTGTCCTTGGCTCTCTCAGAAAGCTACCTCCCTCTTTCTTACTGTGGCAGTTTAGCGTCTCACCTGTTGATTAATTTTTTTCTCTATGATAAATTCATTTTCTTTTTATGTATAGTGTGTACGGTCTTATACTCCTTCACACATAACCTTGAAATGCTCTTCATCGTGTAATTGACTGGAGCACACCACTTACTCCTGATGTTAAAAGGAAACTCATCTGGCTAAGCAGGGTTTTTTGTTTTGTTTTGTTTTGTTTTTTCCTAAACTTTTTCAGCTGCACTAATTCCTGACCAGTCAAAGAAACTCTCAAGGGGATATGCTTTGAGGGGAGGGAGGTGGAGGGCCAGATACATCTTGAGAAAGTTTCACATATGTAAAACAAATGTCTTCCATTGAGGTTTTTAAAATAGTCCCTTTAAACTTTAACATGTGTCAGGCTAGTGTTTGCTCAGATAATCACAGGCCTGCACAAGCTGGCCCCAATCAGTGTACACCAGACACAGAGGCCTATTATCATGAGAATTATGTTTTTGTTGGTTGTTTTAGTTTTTAAAAAAATTGCTTCTTAACACATTACCCCCAGAACTTTCCCATTCTTCAGTTCTACTTAGTAAAAAAAGGATATTATCACCCAGCTGGCTAGCTCATTTAAGGAAGAAGACACCACAGACTCTGTCCACGTTTCCTCCAGTCATGCTGTTGTCAGGTCTGTGGTTTGCTTCTAGAAATTTGGCAAGTGAGTTGATAATACATTTTCATGCCTCCTATATTTTTTAAAGGACAGGGTGATTTAAGAAGGAATTGATTTATCAGAGCACCTCATTCTTTTCTTTTTGTTTGTTTGTTTGTTTGCTAAATAGGAAAATCCATCCGCTTGATAATGGAGGAGAACAATGACTCCACGGAGAATACCCACCAAGGAGGGCGGAATAATGCCATGAAGTGTGGGTGGCTGAGGAAGCAAGGAGGCTTTGTCAAGACTTGGCATACCCGCTGGTTTGTGCTTAAGGGAGATCAGCTCTATTATTTCAAAGATGAAGATGAAACGAAGCCCTTGGTAAGTAACAAAATAAAAAGCACTGTGGGCTTAAACAGTTGAAGAAGTAAAACGGTTTGCTTGAAACTGATGGAAACTGATGCCAACCCAATCTCTCCAGTTTCCTTCAGTTCACCAGCATGTTTCACACTTTTTCTCATTGTTTACCTTGGTTCAAGATGATGAACTTGCTAATTGAGGCCAAGAGGCAAATACTACTTGTCTAACATTAATTTTGATTCTTGCTAAGCTGGAATAGAATGTCTGAGTCCCTCAGGCAAACTTACTTTATGAGAAAATGTTAATGGTCGTCCACTAGAAGATATATATTGTAGCCAAGCATCATTCCTTTTCACAGAAATAAGTTGAAAGCACAGATCTGAAGGAAGACTGCAAATGCAACTTCCAGTAATTTCTGGGACACTTGCAGTATTAATTCTCTGGGGTTCTTCCCTCTACCTTAACTGACGTGAAATAGGGATGTAAAGCTAAAGCGAACAACACTGATCCATCCAACCAGCACACATAGAATACTCCTTTGGGAAGAGTTTCTATATTTCTTTGTGGTTCCTAAGCAGTCTTTTATTTGCTTATTTACTTAATCATTTTCTGAGCCACAAATCTCTAGGCTGGAATGAGAGAGAAGAAAAATCTCCATCTCTCTCTGTAGCTACAACAAGCTTTCTTAGCTGTAATCATCGCTTATGGATTGATGAAGGGAGACGCAAATTGAGGCATCATGTCTGTGTTTTTCCTTCGTCTACATGTATAAGATATATAAATAAGAGTAGAAACGTTTTAGATTAGTTTAAATAAATATCCCTAACGGTATGTTCTTGGGGCTATTTCCCTTGTGTTAAAGTTCAAGATCTTAATTAAGAATTTGGATCAGGGCTCTGCTCTAGTATTTTAAATTCCTCAGACACTATACTTTCACAGAGTTTTTATTCACCTAACTGGATTAAATAAAAATAGTAATGAAAGTATATACTATAAACCTCAGTCACTTTTTGAAGTTACTACTACTTTTTGAGCATTTACCAGGCCCAGGCATCTGACTTAGAATTATTTATATTGTTTTATGAAATTTAAAAAATTATCCTAAAGTAGGATTATCCCCATTTATGCATGAAGAGACCAAGATATATGTGTAATGTAGATTAGCCAAAGTTAGACAGTGGTGCCATGTATTGCCTCTAAGTCCAAGTTCCTATGGCTCAGCCAAAAACCTCACAACTACATTAATGAGAATTTCTCGTACTGGTATCATGACATTTATAATGCATTTCTGTACCTGTTACTGCATTCATCATAGCAAACCAGTGGAGAATATGGGGATTATCATTACAGATGAAGAAATTGTGGCTTAAAGATATGAGGCACTGTGACCTAGATCTATAGAGATCAGATGCAAAGCAGTAGTCTTTGTTTCTCATCGTATACTCCAGGGTTCTTTACTCATTGCACCTTGTTTTATAGTATGTAATACATTAAAGTATTATCTTCAACATAAAACCATTTTTACTAAACTCAGAGAAAGGCATTGAGTTAATGTGAAAAAACATACTCGTAGAAAATGGGGATCCAATGAATAAAATGGGAGAAGTATGAGTAATATTCAGTGTTTTACCCCGTGGACCCTTATTCTGGCATGGTTTGGTGGACTGGGTTATTAACTAGAATGGGTATGAATTAAATGATTAATTAAGTCTTATCCAAGACTTAAACAAGGGAATACATAGAGGAGAAAACAGAGGATGCAGGAGCTAAGTGAGTGGAGAATTGAAAGCAGACCAAATAAACCTTCTCTTTGTTCAACTCAGTGTAACTTGTAGTAATGAAGGTAGGATGCAATAGATCACGCCTGAGCTCAGTGTTTCTAAAATTTGAGAACTTGAAGATGTCAGATAATATGTACATGAGCCCCAGATTGAGGAACTCTGCCCTAAACTGTTCAAAGAGAATAGTATCATACTGCATTGGCTATCTTTCTCTGTGTAATTTCTTAAATCTACATAGCCACAAATAGTATTCAGTGCAATGTAGTTATTTTGATACCAAATTGGAAACATAAATAAGAAAATGCAAAAACTTGATTAACTCAAATGACAATCTGCCTTTAAATGAAAATTAATTTATAATATTTTTAATGCACATTGTATTTTGATACTAGTGTTACTAGTATTTGTAGACTTATATAATCGAAATTAGCAAAATAGACAAGAAAGTACTAATGCTTATATAACGCAAAGGAAGACTACCATCATCCCCCCAGAAAATATTTTTAGTTTTTCTCTCTATATATTGTTTGTTAAAGATTTGCTATTAATAAAGCAATCAAAATTTGGGATAAATAACTTTGAATTATCTTCTTTCTTCCTTCTTCCCTCCCTCCCTCCCTCCCTCCCTCCTTCCCTCCCTCCCTCCCTCCCTCCTTCCCTCCCTCTCTCGCTCTCCTTCTTTCTTTCTTATCTTTCATGGCAGTACAAGCACCAGGAATTTTAACACTGTACTTTAAAATTTTAATCTTTTACAGTAATGTTTAAACACATGAAAATAGAATCGTATTAAAAACCAGCAATTTCTGTATCAGAGGGCACTTGGTAATTTTAAAGGATCGTATCTTTGCCTATGATTGGACTAATTCCTTACTTTAAAGTAGATCCTTTAACTGAGGGTAGGTTCTTGGCACATTGTAAGTGCTAATGCGTGTTTTTGAATGAGTTGTTGAGTGAGTCAGTGAAAGTCTATAGCCAAGTGGGCTGGGTGGGGCCATGACCAGGCCTGGTGAGTAGCATTGACTATTCTCAGTTTCATATATCAAAACCAAAACTCTGTATTTAAATCAATGAAGTTTAAATCACAATAAATAAATCTTATAGTGATATATTACAGAAAAATTTTTAAAGACTTGATCACCTCAATGAAGAACTATTGCACATCTTGAAAAATGTTTAAACTGGAAAAATGTAGTTGTCATAACAGCCCTCATTTTATAGATAGTGTGTGTATGTGTTTGTGTGTGTGTGTGTGTGTGAGCGCGCGCGTATATGTGTTTGTGTGTATATGTATGTGTATTGGCCAAGGGATGTTAATGAATGGCAGATGAGGAACTAGAAATTAGATTTCCTTACTCATGATCCAATGTTCCTTCAGTTTAGCCCTTTGCTTGCTCACATGCTTTCAATTGTTCTTTATGTTTGTTTTTAGTCAGAAGTACTTCTTGGTTGTTTATTTTCAGTATTGCCATATCCAAGCATAAGAATGCCTTCATATATTTTGATAAGGGCCAGTTCAATAATATGGGAGGAAATGTCACTAGTGAAATGAAAAAATTCACTCTTTTAAGCATTTCTAACCAGCTGAAAATATTCAATAAATTTAATCTGTGTTTGTGTTCCTCTCTCTTAGATGGCATTTCTAAAATGAGTATATTAAAACTCTTGAAATTTGTGTCCCTCCTGCCCTAGAAAGTTTCTCTATTTATTTCAGTAAAACTTTTATTGAATTACCCCTCAACTCAATAAAGAGAACCAATTCCATCATTATACTTGTTATTAAAAACTAGCCATCTATTGGATGAAACATACACAAAATTGTAATAGGGACAAGCTGCCATGTAAATGCTGAATGCTCTGAAAGCACAGATATAATTAGTGCCAAGGAGTGAGTGATGATTCTGTCTAAAGGGGTTGGGGAAGGCTGCACAAAGCAAGAGGTGACTCTTACTTGGTGAACATTTTCCAGGTATTTACGAGATCTGACAATTAAGTTTGTAAACTTACTGCAATGATGTTGCTAACCTTTTTTGATATCAGAGGGATTATTCATTATGAATTTGTACCAACTGGACAAACAATTAACCAAGTTTACTATTTGGAAGTGCTGAAAATGCTGCATGAAAAAGTTAGATGACTTTTCGCCAGCAATTCATGGCTCTTGCATCATGACAATGCACCAGCTCACACGGCACCATGAGAGTTTTTTAGCCAGTAAACAAATAGCTGTATTGAGAACACCCTCCCTACTCACCTGATCTGGCCCCCAATGACGTCTTTCTCTACCTGTAGATAAAGGAAATATTGAAAGGAAGACATTTTGATGAGATTCAGGACATCAAGGGTAATATGACCAGAGCTCTGATGGCCATTCCAGAAAAAGAGTTCCAAAATTGCTTTCAAGGGTTGACTAGGTACTGGCATTGGTGCATAGCTTCCCAAGGGGAGTACTTCGAAGGTGACCATAGTGATATTCAGCAGTGAGGTATGTAGCACTTTTTCTAGGATGAGTTCGCGAACTTAATTGTCCTACTGCATACATTGGGGAAAGGAATTCAGAGCAGAGGAAAAACATGGAATTGTAAAATGAATATCTATAGATAGCTCCATTTTGTGAGTATAGTGAAATGATAAGAAGTGGGGTTAGAGAGATAGGTGAGGTCACAACATAAAGTGATGCGTATGTTGCACAAAAATAATGGATTCTCTGGTAGGCAGTGTGAAGTTATTTTCAGAACACCTGTGCTACTCAAGCTGCAAAACTGTACTAATTTGTTTGTAAGGAATAATGGCAGCTATTTCCCGTTGTATCAGTCTGCATGGCTGCCATAAGAAAATACCATAGATTGGGGGACTTAAATAACAGAAATTTATTTTCTCATAGTTCTGGAGAAGGGAAATCCACATTCCAGGTGCTTCCAGGGTTGGTTTCTAGTGAAGCCTCTCTTCCTGGGTTGCAGACAGCAGACTTCCCTCTGTCTCTTCAGAGGGCCTCTCCTTTGTGTGCAGGAGAGTGAGAGTGCCCTAGTATCTCTCTCTCTTATATGAACACAAATCCTAACAGATTAGCCTCACTGTTATGACTTCTTTTAAATGTAATTATCTCCTTCATGTTCCTATCTCCAAAACAGTCACTTGGGGTGTTAGGGCTTCAACAGATGAATTTGGGGTGGGAAAAGCACAATTTAGTCCATAACACCTAATATGTTGAAAACCTACTTGTTGCAATACTAATCTGCCATAAGAAAAGATGAAATAGTGCCATTTGCAGCAACATGGATGGATCTTGAGATTATTATGCTGAGGGAAAAAAGTCAGAAAAAGTCAAGAACTGTATGATTTCACTTATATGTGGTATATAAAACTGAAAACAACAAAAGAACAAGACAAACAAATGAAGAAACAAAAACTCATAGACACAGACAATAGTTTCGTGGTTACCAGAGGTTAAAGGGGGAAGGGATTGGTAGATGAGGGTAAAGGGGATCCAATACATTGTGATGGAAAGAGAACTGACTCTGGGTGATAAACACACGACGTAATATATAGATGATGTATTACAGAATTTTACATCTGAAATCTATGTAACTTTACTAACAGTTGTCACCCCAATAAACTTTAATTTTAAACAAAAAACACCTCGTATGTTAATGATGATATTTCTTCCATTTGTACCATCAACTTTTATCTTTACTAGAACCTAATGTACTTGATTTAGTGCATTATATACTTAATTGTGAACCTAATATTGGTGTTTCATGTTCTTATTCAAATTGCCCCTTTCCAAATATTCCACAATCTGCAAGAGTTTGAGGACTTAAAAAGTCTCATTGCTACTCTTCTTGTATTTTCTTTTTGAGCAAAAGGCCAAAGTGCTTGTAGGTTCTCCTCTGTCTGGAGCGAACACCTGATTTTTAAACAAGACTTTCAAGCCTTTATCTGAGTTCCTCTAGCAATATATTAAAGGTCTATTTCAAAATGTTAACTATTTTATATTTAAAATATATAAAACTAAAATTTTTAGTATCCTACAATTTTAAAAATGGAAAAAACTTTCGTTTATCTAGGCCAAAGATCGTCCAGAAACCATTTTCTACAGTGTTTATTTGCACTTATATAGATATACGTTTTATTAAAAAATGATTTTAAAAATAAAGTAGATTTTGGTTGTTCCTGAAAAACATGAATACAGAAAAGTGATATATGTAGTCAATTTTGAACATGCATTAATATATCCATAATTTCAGTGACTCATAGGCCACTAGTGTAAAAAAATATACTACTGTATTTTTCCAGCTTTTAGGTAATTTTTTATCTCTAAAATAAAGTCCTATGTACATATGGAAAACAAGTTAAAAGTCATACTATACACAAATATTTATTTTAAAAAAAGATTTCCCATCTACCCTATACACCCCTAGGACTTTTGGATAGCTGTTTAAAAAGGTTTTAAAACAGATTTAAACTGACTTTGTGACAATATCTGTTTGTCCATTCTTTATTAATAATCATAACAAATGATTGTGGCCTTAATTATAGATACTGTAATATGAGGGAATTAGCTGAGTCAGAGATAAAGTAGAATGATTAAAGTTATCCTAAAATTATGACAGTTGTGTAGATTTTGTTAAATGAACTCAGTGATAAATTTTTAGTGTCCTTTTGGAACCTTCTGTTTTACTTCTATCACAAAGTATATTATTACTTAAATAATAGCTGAGTCTCAGACTAGTGAATGGCCATACTAGATAATGTCTCTGACATATCCTTGGTACTAGAATTTGACACTGGAAAGCATTGATTTTTAGAAGCCAGTCTGAGACTCCTGATAAAATGACTGAAATCCGAACAGGCACCAACCCAATTAATCTAGTCTAAACTTTCTACAACAGATATTGATCCAATTGTGGGAGGGTTTTTAGGAGGACATGATGAAGATGACACTATTAGATCACAATGGATTTTCTTAACTTAGAGAACAAAGTGATTTTGAGTGAATTATAACCTGAGGGCTGACCTCTAAGTGTGCAAGAATTGATTACTGATTTAAGAGTACGCTTTAATTTTATGTATTTAATGAAACTGGTGAGTTAATGAAATCTAGAAATCTCTAAGGCAATTGATGTTCTCTGTTAAAATATATGAGCCAGAAGAAGCCAAAACCTCAATTATGTGTTGAAAATAATACTAGCAACCTTGAAACTTGGATTTTTATCCTCAAATCTAAAACTGACTTTCCATGTAGAGTTTAAGTTTCTTGGTATTTAAAAAGACCGTAAAATGTTGTTGTGCCTCATCATACATTTTTTAGATTTCTTAGCTCTTTCCTAGAAATGACTATATCAAGAGACAATGTTATTAACATAAAATTATTTTATTCTGTTATTAGTTGAAGAATTTTTTATTGCTTACAAAAATCATTTAGGCACGGCATTTCTTTATTTTAGAGTGTGAAAAACATAGACCTTTGAGACAGCTTTTTTGGGTTGAATCTTGTTTCATCCACTCAATAATTACGATGCAGTGGATAGTTAATCAGCTGATTTATGCTTCAATTTATTAATTGTACAATGAGATAACAATAATACCTACCTCATAGCATTGTTAACAGGATTAAGTGAGATAATTATGTAAATAATTGTACACAGTAAGCATAAAATAAATTTTAGCTATTTTTATAATATTATGACAAAAAAGGTAATTTATTTTTTAAGATATTCACAGTGCTCATTCATCCATTTGCCTGTATGTTTTAAATTCAATACATATTTATAGATTTCTTTTTTTTTTTTTAATTAAATTTATTGCGGTGACAATTGTCAGTAAAATTACATAGATTTCAGGTGTACAATTCTGCATCACATCATCTATAAATCCCATTGTGTGTTCTTCACCCAGATTCAGTTCTCCTTCCATCACCATATATTCGATCCCCCCCCATCCTCATATCCCACCTGCATACAGGTATTAGCTCAGAAAAAACTGTGAGTCAAAGCACAATGTGTGGAATTCAATAGCAAAATTGTGACTTCTCACTATAAAAAAAATATTTTAAAAAAACAGTTAGGAGTCTCTGCCACAGGTGATCACATAAGACCAAACAGCCATGAAGATGGTGTTAAATTCCAGTGGATGTTAATAGACAATTGCAGTTACTGTACAATGTAATGAGTATTTTAATAAGGAAATCTAGGGAACCATTGGAAGTCAGAGGAGGTTCACTTATAACCATTTCAAGGTTCAGAGACAGTTTTTCAAAATAATATATATATTTAACCTGAGACTGAAAGAGGGTAAAGCTTGTTCACAAGCTATTGGGGTGGTGTGTGTGGCAGACTAAAATGTGTAGGCCTTGACCGTTTGGTAGACTGTTGGGGAATTGATAGTGGTCAAGTATTTCAGCACCTAAGAAATAAGACTAGTAGTGATGAGAGATGAATTTAGAGAAGTAAGCACAGAAGAGTATGTCATGAGTCCAGTAAGCAGTGTTATGGATTGTAGATTTTATCCTCATATCTTACATTCCACTTGCTTTTATGTATCTGTTTTCCTTGAATTACTGGATTTAGAGCTAACCAGTTAAAACAGGGTTCATCCTATACATAGCTCATTCTGAAGAGATCCAAAATACCCACCTTTCCAAAAAGGACTCCTCTGACAGTCCTGCAACTCTGTCTGGTGTTCCTATAATCAACAGCCTATTTTGTATTATGACATAATCTCTGGAAAAATGATTGAAAAACAACTATGCACCAGATAAGCACTTCTATCCTCCATTATTACCTAAGCATGTGTTGTGGGAATGCCAGTCAGGTCACTTTTGATTGTAGGAGGCAGAACTGAGAAAATCTGTTGCTGCTAGAAGGCACCTGTGGTGAAGAGCAGCAGAGGATGTCTTAGATACTAAGACGAAATTGATGGGTGGGATATTTAAGTCAGAGGGATCACAGTGGGAGAGATTTCATCTTCATAATTTTCTCTAGAATTGACTATCCAGTCTGGACATTTCCCTGGTAAGCAGTTGAGCTCAATTGTTTTATGTACAGATTCTAGACGCAGTCTAGACTCTGTATAGGAAAACTCACACAGAACACTTCACTTCTAACACTTCTGGTCACCAAATGTGTGTGGGGGGGTTTTCCCCACTCCAACCAATTCTCTGAGACACCATCTGGGTGTCCTATATTTCACTTAATTCTGACAATGTCAGATCCCACAGGTTAAGGGCTCAGTCCCACCAGACTGCTCCTCCACCACTTCAGGTGCAGTCGCACACAGGGGGACCTCAGGCCATCCACAACTTCTGACTGATTTAACTGCACATCGGAGGAACCCATGACTTCCTCCTGGGGTTCAGTTAACTTGCTAGATCAGCTCACAAAACTAAGGGAAACACAAATGTTTACCAGTTTACGAAAGGCTACAGATGAACAGCCACATGAAGAGATAGATAGGACAAGATCTGGGAGGGTCCTGAACCCAAGAACTTCTGTCCCCACGCAGTTGGGGTGGGTCACTCTCCTCAAACATGAATGTGTTTATCCATCTGGAAACTCTTCAAACCAAGTACTTTGGGGATTTTTGTGGAGGCCTTCATCATGTAAGCCTGATCCATTATTGATTTCATTTCCAGCTTCAAAACCCTCTCTGGAGGATGGGGGTAGCAGTGGTAGAGCTGAAAATTCTAAGCTTCTAATCATGGCTTGGTCTTTCTGGTGACCAGCCCCCATCCAGGAGCCATCCAGGAGCCCACCCAGGGTAATCTTATTAGAACAAAAGATATTTCTATCACCCATGAAATTGCAAAGGTTTCTGTGTCAGGAACTGGTGTCAAGGACCAAATATTAGAACAAAAGATGCTCCCTAGTGGTCTTATCATTTAGGAAACTACAAGGGTTTTAGGAGCTCTGTGCCAGAACCAGGGTCAGACACACACACACACACACACACACACACACACACACACACACACACACACATACACATATTCTGTTACCTCATTATCACTAGCTACAGGCCTTGGGTATGTTCCCTGTTACTTGCGTAAATTATTCATCTGTAAGTAAATAATAATAATACCTATCTCACAGAGTAATTGTTAGCAAACATGAAGTAGCTTTCATCATCATCATCATCATCATCATCATCATATCGTCAGCATTATCATTTTTTACCATCTTTGTCCAAGGGATATCCTGACAGAGAAGTTTAGAAGTCAGGATCTATAATATATAACTTATTACTTGAATAATGAAGGGAATAATAGATGCTCAACCCATGCAAATAATGCTAACTTCAGAGCAGAAGAGAACTTGTTTTCACTTGTGACCTATGCTGTCAAAACACTGAATTCATGGAAGGATTTTCAAAAAACAAATGTTCATCTTTGTAGTATGTCTTTTCTTTTTGCTTAAATTGCTTTTTTGAGCTCCTTTAGAGCTTACCAAAATGATTATGATGACAGCCATGGAGACTTGAAGGATTCCCTTTGCAAAACTGGACCACCCCAGAGAGAGGCAGCCATGGTTTTCTTCCAGTGTACAGCACCTATTCTTCAATACCAATTAGCAGAGAGAACTACTGCAGTGAATCACTTTTACACATATTGACAGAAGACTTTTGTATTTGTGCTGCAATTCAATATACAGAACCAAATAGCCTGGATACAGATTATCCCTATCTCATTAGCATAAAGTTAGGCACATTTCCATTATTCCCAACTAGTGGAGAGGAGAATTTTGGGGGAAAATAAATGGGTGAAAATACAATTTAGACACTTACACTTGTAGTATTTAGAGTAATTTAAAAGGCTACATACCCCCACCCCCTGATATATGAAAGATTCCACAGCCATTTGCTAATTATTTTCTTTCAGGCACTTGATCTTCTGTCTTTTCTTCTGTAGCTTTATCCTTTGTAAATCCAGTTGCTCTCAGTTTTTCTAGTGCTATTACCATATGTTCATTCATTCAATGATGATTTATCGATTATAAACTACGTAAGTTGTAATTTATAAACCATTTGATCACTTTTTATGTATAAGGTTGCAACCCCAGATACATGAGTTACTATTCTCACTTTCTGAATTTTGGCTCGTATTAGTGTATAACATGTATTAGTACTTCTTTTCTTCATAAAGCTGAATAATATTTGATTATATCAACATGTCACATTTTGTTTATGCATTCTTCAGTTGAAGGACATTTGGGTTGTTTCCACTTTGGGGCTATTACAAATAATACTGCTATGAACATTCATGTACAAGTTTTTGTGTGGACATATGTTTTCATTACTCTTGGTTATATATTTAGAAGTGGAATTGATGGATCATATGGTAACTCTATGTGTAACCTTTTTGGGAATTGTGTTAGTCATATTTAATTGTTAAATTTCAATCTAATTTAAAACTCAGGCTTCACGCTTGGTTTAAATCTCATCCATATCTCTCCTCATCCCATCCCAGCACTTGGGACAATAAGATAATTCCAACTCAAGACCCTATGAAAAAAACTTACGTTGTACTTTTATATATTTTTTCAATTACAACTCATAAATGAAATGTACATACTTTTTTCTCCCAGTAAGTGGGACTAACATTCTCTCATTAACTATTAATAACAATTCTAGCGATTTTAAAATCTTTCATGTGTTTCATTTCTTATGACTATTAACTTGAAACACTTTTCCGTTCAGTCAGGTACCTTGTCTCATATATATATATATATATATATAAAACTTCTAACATTTTAAAATGCTAAATTACTAAAGATATATCATAATAAGCACTCCATAAATTCTAACTTATAATTTTTTCTTTTAACTAACTCATTGTTCTTGTTTGTGTCACAGTCATTAGAAGAGATTAACAGAATCAATTCAATTTACTAGCAGAGTCCTCAGTTCATCTTTGTGAACCTGGATTCCTACTTAAGTATGTTTTCCGAGATATGGGATCACAAATGCTTAAATAATATATCTACCCTCACTAAAGTTTAAAATAATAGGCGCAGGAAAATGGATGCATGTCTTCTACTTGATTTATCTGTGGCCAATCCTAAGAAATTATAATAGGTGACTAGAATAAATAACTAAATCTGTAGATCTGAGTTCAGTAATCTAGATGTGGGTTGAAATGTTATAATCCTGGCCTAGCTTGCGGTGTGCACTGATTATTTGAATAAACCAACATGACCCTAACTTAATTATGTTGCTTAACATTCATAACCTCCTCCAGGAAAGACAGGAAACATCAGTAGTGAGACTCTAATACATTTTCAGACAGCTTTGTGGTGTCAAATCCCTTTATCAATTTTGAATCTTTTTTTAGTTGTTTTTATTTTAATGTGTAGATTTAATACTTACATTTTTCTCTAGATTTTAAAGGAGATTTTTACATCCTGTAATACACACACACACACACACAGACACACACACGCACACACACGGTAGTAAAAGAGCAAAGGACTCTCTTGCATTATGACTTTATTCTTCCATTAAAAACGTATGTCACCTTGTATACATCACTTCTCTGGTATATTCTCTTTCACATGAAGAGATAAAATGAGTCACTTTACAGTTGTTTCTCAATCCCAGGTTTTTAGAAGTTTTGCTTAGCCCCACAAACAGTCCTGCTCTCTAGAAATTAAAGTCTCATGATTCTTCCAGTGAGCTAATATTTTTAATTATTTGCCAAATCATTATATTTGCCTATAAAATATGCATTGTAATAGCCACAGATATTTTGGAAATGGGTAATTTACTTTTAGAGTGTCCTGAGGGAAAATGAACAGTGATTCCATTTTCAAACTGCACAAAGATTTCATAAGTGTTCTAAATAGTCTATGTAAGTCTGAATTTTGAATGAGCAAAAATCTTTGGTGAAGGCAGTTTTAGTCATTATCACAAGTTGTGACATAATTGCTTATTTAAGATACTCAGTGTTTTCAAAACTTCCTCTTTAAAGTCTATCATTTTACATGCAATTGTAATTTTAAAAAAAGGCAGTGTTTATTTAAAATGGTTTTTCTTTTGGACATTTTTAAAATGCTTGAGAATATTCTAACGATACAAATGACTTTGCTCCCTCTGAAGCCCTGTCCTTCCAAAATTATGAGATGCAAAACTTATAAAATAGAAAACTTGGCTGGATTTTTAGAAAATACATGCATAAATCACTTACCAGACTATTGTTTACTGCTCGAAATTCTTTCAATGAATTCATTTTTCAGAGCAAAGACTGTGACATTCTTTGTGTCACTGTGTAAAACCTTTACAATGGGGTTAATTTAAATATCAGGTATTAATTTTCCAATTCTTGTAATATAGCTTAGTATTACTGGGTGAGGGGCAAACACCCTCAAAATGCTTATAGATTTCAGGTAATAGTCTGAATTGAAAGGTTTATTATGTTTTAATTAAGTACTTTAAATCATATAATTTATTTTGTTCATAGAAATAATAAGTTTTAGAAGCAATATTTGTTGTCTTTCCAAGTTTACGTATCTCTGATCTGCTACTTCAGCAGAAATTGCATTTTTGTTTTGGACCTTTTCTTTCCTCTTATATTTTAAATTGGGAAACAGGATTTGTGTGATGCTATCCCTGAGAACTTTTATTATGTGCCATTCTACACAGTTGATACTTTTCAAACTTCCAGTTTTGATGTCTGTCTGAAAATTTCAGATTTTCTCTTGTAAAATATATTAGCAGTTTTCTGAAATCCTAGAAACTAATATAGTAATAAGATTTCTTACTTTAGAGCATAATTAACGCAAGACATTTTTTAATTTTAATTTTTTTTTTTAGAGTGGCAATTAAAAATAGTTTCAATTAATAAAAACTGAAGATACATTTTAAGAGATAATCCCTAACTCTACTGTGACTTTTCAGGAAGACAAAGGGGGAGTGAATGTTAATTACAAACCATTATGTGCTCAGTACTCTATTTATATTATTATATAATTAATTCTTACAACAATAATATGTCTGTAGTATTTCTAGAAGAGGGGTATTGGCTTTCAGTAGATGATGCTTGGCTATTTGGGAGGTATATTCAGAGAATATATAGCTAAGATCAGATGCAGAGTCTGCTAAAATCCATCTACCTACACCTAATACTCAGTTTTTGCAATCATTCATGAAATGATCCTCTGTTAGCTCTGTAGGCATTTGCAGGCGGTTCCCACTTTTATTTGTTTCACCTTACACCACCCTGATCCATCAACACCATCTAATATAAACCTGTGTTTTATTTCTGGTTGTCTTTACAAAATCATACAATGAAGAAGATTCATGGACAAAGCAGATATGATGCATTCTGTTTCTGACACAAAACAAAAGTGATACATAGCTGTGGATGATGATTGTCCCTAAATTACAGCCTAAGATAGAAATGGCTAATCAGGAAATGTACCATGGATGGTCTTCTTTGACACGTGTCAGGGAACTGAGGAGGGCATGTACTGGCCTATCAAACCCACCTTCTGCCACTCACTTTTGTGGATTCTATGGAAATAAATCTGGAATGTATCCCTGCTGGCTGAAGTCCTAGAGAGGAACCCGAAAGGATCCAGGGTAAAGGTGTTCTTTTAAACTGTATATCTATTTTAGAGTTATGACTTTAGAAATTAAAAAGGTATGGGATTTAAAGACCTAGTGATATGATGTTGGAAAATAGATTTGGACATTTCAAGCAGTAAATGAAACTGGGTTTTATAATTTCATGGAATCAAATAGATGAAAGATATTCATCTTCCTTTTCATTCTTCTTACACCACCCCAAGGAAAGGATGATCTGCTTCGGTAGGTCACACTTAAGGGCTTTATTCATTTATTTATGTATTTATTTACTATCACGATATTATTGACTTTACTCCACATGCTGTATGGAATCACCATGACTTATATGTTTTATACTTGGAAATTTGGGCCCTTATTTCCCTTCCCTTTTCCCCCCTTTTTAAATTTATCAATTACAGTTGGCATTCAATATTATTTTATATTAATCTCAGGTGTACAGCATAATGGTTAGACATTTATATAATTTAAGAAGTGATTCCCTCTGACTAGTTTAATACCCACTTGGCACTACACATAGTTATTACCATATCATTGACTATATTCCCTATGCTTTACTCTACATCCCCAAGACTGTTTTGTAACCACCAATTTGTACTTTTTAATCCTTTCATCTTTTTCACTCTGTCCTCCAACCCCCTCCTATCTATCACCCCAACAAATCTGGTATCCATCTGACACCATACATGGTTATTACAATATTATTGATTATATTCATTATGCTATATTTTACATGCCCATAACTACTTTGTAACAACCAGTTTGTACTTCTTAATCCCTTCCCCTTCTTACATATAACCCCCCACCCCCGCTTCCATCTGGCAACCATCAAAATATTTCTTGTATCCTCATATGAGTTTGTTTCTGTTTTATTTGTTAATCTTGTTCTTCGATTCCATATATAAGTGAAACCACATCGCATCTGTCTTTCTCTGTCTTACTCTCCGGGTAGTACAATACCTTCCAGGTCATTCCATGCCACCACAGATGCAAGAACCCATTCCCTTCCATAGCCGAGCAATATTCCATTGTATATATGCACCATTTCGTCTTTATCCATTCACCCATCAGCAGAAACTCAGGCTGCCTCCACATATTGGCCATTTTAAACAATGCTGCAATGAACATATGGATGCACACATCCCCTGGAAGTAGCATTTTGGGTTTCTTCAGATAAATAACCTGAAGTGGGATTACTGGGTCTTTCATTGTCTTTTCTTATAGCCTTTGCTTTAAAGTCTATTTTTTTCTGGTATGAGTATTGCTACCTCCACTTCCCCCTCACCCCATTTTCATGAAATATCTTTTTTCATCCCTTTACTTTCAATCTGTGTGTGTCTTTTGATCTGAAGTAAGTCTCTTGTAGGCAGTATATGTAAGGGTCTTGTTTTTTTAATCCATTCAACCACTCTGTCTTTTGATTGCAGCATTTAATCCATTACACTGAAAGTAATTGTTGATAGATACGCAGTTATTGCCATTTTATTAGTTATATTTCTTCTTCTTCTTCTTCTTCTTCTTCTTCTTCTTCTTCTTCTTCTTCTTATTATTATTATTATTCATCTTAAAAAAATCCGTCTAAGATTCCTGAAATACTGGTTTGGTGGTGACGAACTCCGTTAACTTTTTCTTGTCTGGAAAGCTCTTTATCTGTCCTTTAATTTTAAATGATAGCCTTGGTGGATAGAGTACCATCGGTTGTAGGTCCTTGCGTTTCATTACACTGAACATTTTGTGCCAATCCCTTCTGGCTTGCAAAATTTCTGTTGAGAAATCAGCTGACAGTCTTATGGGAGCTCCCTTATAAGTTACTAGTGGCCTTTCTCTTGCAGCTTTCTCTCTTTGTCTTTAGACTTTGCCATTTTAATTATAGTGTGTCTCAGTGAGGGCCTGTTTGGGTTTATCCTGTTTGGGACACTGCACTTCCTGGACTTGTATATCTATTTCCTTCACCAGGTTAGGAAAGTTTTCCGTCATTATTTCTTCAAATAGGTTTTCAATCTTTTGCTTTCTCTCTTCTCATTCTGATACTCCTATGATGCAAATATTGCTATGCTTGATGCTGTCCTAGAGGTCTCTTAAACTATCCTTTTTTTTAAATTCATTTTTCTTTTTGCTGTTACAATTGGATGTTTTCTGCTACCTTGTCTTCCAAATCACTGATTCAGTCCTCTGTTTCATCTAGACCTCTGGTGATTCCTTCTAGTGCATTCTTCATTTCAGTTACTGTATTCTTCACTTTTGACAAGTTCTTTTTTTATGGTTTCTATGTTCTTTATTTTATACTTGTTATCTCTTTGTTGAGTTCTTACTAAGTTCCTTGAGCATCCTTATAAACATTGTTTTGAACTTTGTCTCTGGTAGGTTGCTTGTCTCCATTTCATTTAGTTCTTTTTCTGGATTTTTCTCCTCTTCTTTCATTTGGGGTGTATTTCTTTGTTTCCTAATTTTGGCTGCCTCTCTGTGTTTTTTGTGTATTATCTCTGTATTTTTCTATGTAAGATCTGCTATGTCTTCCAGTCTTGGCTGGGTGGCCTTACATAGTAGGTGTCCTGTGGGGCACTGTGGCAGTCTTCCTGGTCATCTGAACCAAGTGCTCCAGGAATGTCCCTAGTGTGAGTTGTGTGTGTTCTCCTATTGTAGTTGAGCCTTGACTGCTATTGGCATGTCAGTGGGTGGAACTGACCCTCTGGCTGACTGGCTGTGGGTTTGGCTACATTCACAGCTTATGGGCTGCTGTGTGGAAGGGCTTACCCCACTGAGTGGGATTGGCCCCAGTTGGCTCTGATGCCTGTTTAGACCGCTCTTTGTGTGTGCTGTTTCTGGGGTAATTGGGTCATGCTCTGCTGTGGTCTGAAGCCAATCTCCAGGTATGTTCATTCTGAGGCTTCTTGGGAGGGGCTCTGGTACAGGCCCACGTTAGCCTGTGACTGGCCAGGGGCTTCTTGGTAGAAGCTAGAAAGTGGTCTGCAGTTGTTCCCTGCCTGTGTTAAACCTGAAGGCACATGGGAGAGGCAGAGTCCCAGCTGAGTCAGCAGGGTGAAGGGAGCTGAGTTCACCAGGCCAGTCAGATTCAGATTTGGCCTGTAGGGGCAGGCTCAACATAGCAAAGATGGTACCTGCCTTCTGGCTGCATGGGAGAAGGACCCCCTCACCAGGAAAATGCCAACTGTCCTCCAGTCCTCCTCCTGCAGCCACACACCTCAGTCTGCTCCCTATAGGTCTCTGAGGCCCCCTGAGTCACCATCCCTCTGCTGGGGCCCAAGTGAGTGCCTGTGAGTTAATCTGTGCATGGTCTGTTTAAGAGGATGTCTGAATTTCCCACAGCCTTCTGTCCCGCCCAGTTGGAATGCCCGCTGTTTTTCACAGCCAGATGTTGTAGGGGCTCCTCTTCTGGTACCAGTACTCTGGGCTGGGGAGCCTGGTGTGAGGGTGTGGGGTCCCTCACTCCTCTGGGGGAAACCTCCATAGCCTAAATGTCCCTCCTGATTCTTAACTGCCAAAGGGAGCTTTGGGGCCTGTTCTGCATCTCCACCCCTCCTACCAGTCTCGACGTGGCCTTTTCTTTATATTTTTAGTTATAGAACTTCTGTTCAGCTAGACTTCAAATGGTTCTCAAGGTTGATTGTTCTATAATTTAGTTGTAATTTTAATGTGTTCACAGAAGCACGCAGGCACAGTGTTTATCTACTCCACCATCTTGGATCTCTAGTCATGCTTGAGGGCTCTTTAACTGGCCATTGTGCTCATGATGGTTCGCTGTAATGGGTTAAAAAGTTCACTATAGAGCGTGCTCAGACATTAGTCCCTTCTCACCTTCAGTTCCCTAGGAACTACTATCGAGAAGGAAAAAAGGCCAATAATCTCTATCTTTTGCGTCTAGTTTGTTCTTGAAACACTTGGTTCTAATCTCTCATTGGAGGAACAATTTTTGACTCCCCAAATTCCTCTGATTTTTGAAGTCTCTTATTGTATCTCTGCATCTTTCTGTCTTGCTTTTACTCCCTTTCTCCAGTCTGTCTTCCAGCAACTTGTTCCTGAGGCTCTTGCCCCTCTCTAGGAAGGGTGCAATGGAAGGTTCCTTGCTTTGTAGTATTCTCTTTTTCTCTCCAATTTTCTCTCTCTATCTCTGTCTCTCTTTATCTCACCCTCACCCCCACTCTTTCAGCTTTGTTGCTGAGATGACATATTACTGTGGAGTGGTAAGAACTTATGACTTGGATTTGGGCTTTGAGGTAGAAATAATGGAAGGGAGACACTGTAGTTCAAGACTCCTTATACCCACCTTGCATAGGGAAAAGGAGTGTTCCTTTGCCAACACTATAATATCTACCACAGATCTATGCAGGAGGTTTGGGCCAAAGCCTCAGCCAATAATAAAGTGTTTTGGGCCTTGCTTTACTACCTTTGTGTGCAGTCTCATGGTGACAGGTGATTGGTTATAAGGAAATGTCAGATATTTGTACATTCTTTGCCAAATGTCATCATAATACCATTTTAGTGGCTTGCCAACCCATGTATCTCAAACAGAATGGAGCTTGGATATCAACTGTTGCAAGTCTATCATTTTATAGAAGAGGAAACTGAGGTTCAGAGAAGATTAGTTTCGTACATAGGGGTTTTCATGCTTTATAAAATTGACAATTGCTTAGATTTTCATAGCTCAAGTTTTTGAGGAGTTTCAAATCTAGGTCTTCTGTGGTAAGCTCTAAAACCGGAGAATAAGCCATAATGTAGGATGTGCCTCCTTCTTAAAATGGGAGATTGATGAATTCTCTATCAGAAATTTAAAATAATTCATAGTAATTAAAATAATACATATAACTATTATATAAACAAAGACTGTCTTATGTTTTAAATAGCTGTGTTTTGTTTATAATCACATTGGCCCCGAGTAGTATTCCTTAATTGACTCAATAAACACACACACACACACACACACACACACACACACACGTACATACACGTACATTTAATACAGAATATGTTTCATTCCCTTAAAATGAAGACAAATGATTTCACCATATACTACTGTCTGAGCAAACATTTTTGACTTGTTGGAACAGAGATAAGTGGTAGACAAATTGAGCCATCACGTGTCCCCCATGCTGGAGTAACTAGAACCTAATTCATGCCATGAATGATAATTAATTTTTTAAAATATCATCTAATAGATAGCATTAATATGATAATTTAAATTATGTCAGTTTTTTAGGTTGTTTGGTATGGATTTGTAAATTTCTTTGGGTTTTATGTTAACACATTATTTTATTACCATAAACACTATTTAAAATTGTTTTCCTTTAGAAATACATATATCTGACAAATAGTGAGCTAAGCAAGCAGCATATTAGCAGGTGAAATAAATAGTTGCACTGATCGCCCAGACTTGATAGAATAGGACTCTTAGCTTCTTTTCCCTTTCCTTCCCTCCATTTTTCCTTCCGTGTTAATTCAAGAATTGATATATACATGATGACATATGCCAGGTACATATATGCTTGATGTAAAACAAGTTTTGTGAAGCTAAGTTATAATGAGGGAAACAGCCATTTAACAAGTGAGTAAAGAGCTGTGAAGGAAGTGAATAGATACCTAGACAGACAGTCATGAAGCAGTGGTGGTGATAGGGGCTGAACAATGATGTAGACTTTGTCAGCAAGGAGAAGAGGGAAAACAGGCCTCTGTGCTGGTAACTTCATTAGCAAGGGGCTTCTGGTCTTCCCTCCCTTTATTTTGGAAGTGGTTTCAGCCCAACCAACAGGCAAGATTGCTTTTCTCCATCAACCAGTCACCTAATGCCTTTTATGCATGTGAGTGGACTCTCCACAATAGCCCTCTGTTGCTTTTAAATTTTATATTAATGATGCTTCCTGCTTTTTAAGTTCCTTGTGCTGTCCTTTAATGTAATAGCTTGTTTGTTTGTTGAAGAGAAAATAGAAGCATGTATATGTCCCTCTGTCCTTCCATGATTCCCTTCCATATTCTCTGAGCAGCCTGGGGACTCGGGGTGGAAATTAGTATCTTTCTGTTGTGTATTCCCATAGAGTTTTGTGAACATTTGTTTGATAGCATTGTCATATAGGAGTGCCATTATTTCTCCTGTCTCACTGTGACCCCTTTAGTCCAAAGACCTTCTCGCATAGCACAGTGTCTGGCACACAGTGTTTACTCAATTTATGTCTATTAACTGAAGCAGTATCATAAACTCATGTTCAGCGTGAACATCCTGTTCTTCAAAGTATTGTTACAAAAATTAGTCATGGAAGGGTACATATTTTTTCAAAGTGATAACTCTACTTTCACACCTGAAATTGTTTTAAATCAGTAATCGAGGGGAGGGGTAAAATAAGTTAAATATTTATTTTGTCTCTAAGGTTTCAAAAACTTTAGCCTTATATTTTAATGTCACTGCAGGTGCTAGCATGCATGGGAGGGAGTATAAACACAGTGACTGTTGAAATCTTAGTATCTTGAATACTTCACCTCTCTTTCTGACATATAACATTTCTAATTTAATGTTGAACTGATTTAAAATGGAGTAGCATGAGAAGTTGTCTCTTCTTTAAAGGCCATCAGGTGACTTTGTAAAAGAAAGTGAATTGGGACTGAGAGACATTGGCATATGATGGAGAGAGATTCTCTAAACTGCACCACCTTCTTTTAGCTCTGCAGAGTGAAGCTTCTGTGGGCATTTGCATGGAATGTGAATTATTTATGATAACAAAATTGGAGTCTAGCAGGTATCAGGACGTGCATTTTAGTCCTAACTCTGCCACGTAAAACCTGGCCAATTAATGACTCTAGAGCCTCGTTTTCTCATCTTTAAAAAGATGGCATTATTGGAGGACTTCTAGCATATATTTCTTTTAGCATGAATCTTGATAACTGTTGAAATGCACCTTTTATTAATAGTCTATGAATTCTATTAACCTTGTAATACAAAATAAATAAATAAATAAAAGCCAGAGGACAGGACATTATAGCACTGGTAGGCTTGACCAGGGAAAGGAATTTATTTTCTTTCATTTAATGCTTCTTGATTAAATTCTTTTTATCATGCAATCATAATGACCAGTATAGAGTCATGTCTGAAAACTAACTAGGTAGTGAATCTGGTTCTTGTTAACTTTCTACACCTTTGGCTATTCCGTTAGCCATAACGTATAAACCTTTCATTTCCTTTGATTCCCAATATCAAGCTGTCTTCATCTTTGATCCTCTCTTTTGAGTCTAATAATTTCTCTTTGGATTTAGCTAGAGGCATATCTTTGGCTGGAGCATTGGGTTTGTTAGTAGGAAGCTGGGTGTGCTCAGGGAAGCCAACTCAATAGGTTTTTGTTTGTTTGTTAAATTTACCACAAAAGAACTGTATTCTTCAGAGCAAAAGTAAGGGACACTGTGAATTTTGAGATGAACTTTTTATTTTGTGTTTTTTGTGCCTTTTCTTTAAGGACTTCAGTTTTGAGACATCCACCATCAAAAATACTTTGATAAACATACACAGTTCACATTAATCTTGTATATTAAAGAATGCCTTCAGACTCAAGAGTAAAAAAAATAGAATGTGGGTTTTCATTGTACAAATGTTTTCCTTTTTATTGTAAGTCCAGAAGTTAGATCTGATATTTTTCAAAGATATTGCTACAAATTTCCATACTGTGCCACAGTCGTATACCAATTACTGTAATGTGTATTTTGAATGTTAATTTAAAGATCGCTTTTTTAAGAAGGAAAGGAGAGTTCTTTCATAAGGCAATGCTTCATGAGTGATTGCAATACGGTGAATTGGTAGCACAAAGATGCTAATGTTTAGAAAATGACTATTTAATGTAAATGAGGTTTTAATTTGTTTTGAATAGGAATACTTTCTTTCTTCCTCCCTCTTTTCCTCCCTCCATTTTCTTTTCTCCCTCTCCCTTCTTTCCTTCTTTTTAAAATTAAAATAAACACTCATTGAATCTGCTGTCTGCCATGCTTACCCTCCAGAAGAACACACTTTATAGTAAACCCAATTTTACTGCTGGGAGTCCACTACAACTTTTATCAAAATTATTAATGCACTTTTAAGTCAACCTAAAGATATGTTTATTTAAAATTTGGCATAAATACCCTCATTTTCTAAAAATAAATTTGCCACAATTCTTAGAAATGTATATGGTAAAATGTTAAAAAGTAATCAAATGTAAATGAAAACCACTGCTCTTTGTTTTCACATTTGCAAAATTAAAACAATTGCCCAAAAAACAAAAAGTATAATGCTCTTCCCATGCAGCACCACTAACCTGTAGGATCTTTATTTTTAACAGATTTGCTAGCACTGTTGGGGTATTGGTAATCACATGTCTACCAATTCTCGACTTTCAATTTTTATCAAAAACACACACAATTCCAACACTCAGTTTAGAATTAGAGTAAGTCTGGAAATCAGAATGCAAAGTGTAATACGGGAGTGCAAAACTTTAGGCTCAACATGTGCATGTGTCATAATTAGTTATGAAGCATGTCATAAATCATTACTTCAAATATTAAAGCTTGAGAAAATTTGCCTTTTCATAAATTTCAGTGCATTCAAGATTATCCCTATAATACTCACGTTAACTCTGACATTTCTTCACTAGAAGAGAGAGGGATGGACTTGCAGCTAAAGCCTTGAGAAATGGCTGTACGTCAAAACATAAGTATGTCGAAGGATTGTTGTGCGTATTAAATGAGCTACTTGATATAAAATACTTAGTATGGTACCTGGAGTGTAGAAAATACTAAGTAATTACCACACCACAAACAACCAACCACCATCACCACCAACAACACAACTTATGTTATTATTAGCTTTAGTACCAATTAATGTATCATAGCAGAAGCAAAAACAAGTTTGAATACCTCTAGCCTAACATACAATGTAACCCATGATCTTAGGCTGGGTTTGTCAGATGTGGCCCCACTTGTTCTTCCTTTCCCAAGGCAAACTTGCCTGCTCTAGCCCAGCATCCCTTTCCCACTAATCTGGCAAATATCTTTGAAATCGTACTTAATATAACATTCCAGACAGTCAAAAAAAAAAAAAAGTCAGTTTGAATGAGAGCTGGTATCTATCTGCGAGCCCAACCTTAGATTAAATAGCCATTGACTTGACCCTTTAATCAATACATAAGGAAAGGAATCTCATTTTCTCTTTCAGGGTACTTACTAAAACAACTTCCATGTCTTCCACATGCAAGAATAAAAACACCAAGCTCTAATTAGAAAGCAATAGTAGCTCATTCTCTCTAAAATATGTGACTTAGATGAATAAGGTACCTCATTTATGGAATAGACTTTGCAGACCATGAAAACTTTAATCAAGCAACTGGTATATGTTGAACTAGTAACTCAAACCCAACAGAAGAATAACCCCTTTCTCAGGTTGATGGAGCATATCAGGCAACGGGAAGCTCCTTTCCATTCGGATACACAATATAAGAAGATCCCACTAGAAATGAGTATCTCTTGGCCAACTATGGGTACATTGTTTATTTTGTGCCCGGTTCATTTTGTATCTAGAAAGTGATAACATAAAGCACTCAAGTATAAACAAATCAGGAGGCATTTGTAGTGATCTTGTAGGCATGAGGCAAAGTGCCAAGCCAAAACTTAACCTCTTTAAAGAGCCAAGCCAAACTTAACCTTGGTTGAGATTCATGGCTTAATTTTCTTACCTAATTTCAGTGCATAATATTTGCTCACCAATGCAAATAACTCTGCTGAATTAGAAAATCAATACCTTCTTTTCCTCTGTGGTTTATGTAAAAAGACTTTGGGGAGCATAATGGAAAGTTTCTGTTAAATAAGTGGGTTGGGTAGAGAAATGCAAATAAAGTATATGAAAGAATTGTAAAGCTGAAGAGGGAGAAATGAAAACCTCACAAGATAGTTTCAGAGAGACTGAAAATATTGGAAAAGAAACATTGTGAAGACAGGTGAAACGTGAAATATATGACTTATATAAATTACATTCTCTTCTTAAGGGGTCTGATAATGTAGGTATAGGCATCACAGTGTGACAGGCTCAATTTGATTGGTCATACTAAAATAATTAGCAAAATGTTAGGGTTGACCTAGTAATGGTGATCTGAAAACATAAAAGATGCCTTGGTCTGATTTACCACTAAGAACTCACTGTTTCCCAATTTATAGCTCCTTCCTAAATACCAGTGCCTAACATATGTATAACTACTTCCATCGATAACTGATCTCATTTTCCTTTTAGTTAAAAATTAATATTATTTTGGAGGATTTAGAGAAGATCCTAAATTTAGGGAGTAGGAAGCACCAGGAATCTGTCTTCTGCCTAGACAGCAATTGCACTGGCAGAATCGGTCTGATGTAAACTGTTTTGGAATTCTGGAGTCTATCAAAGGCTTGCAACTTCCAGGGGAATACTTGGATAGTAAATTGCAGTTAATTTTGGTCAATTTCAGCTCTTAGCAGAGTAGGAGCTATCCATTATCTATCCCCAGCCACATGGCATAGAGCTGTGCGTAGGTTACAGGAGCAGCTTGCACACAGCTTGTTGGAGCCAGGATGGGCAAAAGGACCCTATCTTCCAAATATTGGATGTGCTCTGATCACTGACTGCTGTTTCTGATCACAGAGGTGCAGACAAAGAGGCAGGCATCCACTGTTATTCTACCAACTACCGTTGCTGTAAGCTCCTCAGCTGAAGTGATTTCCAAGGGATTTAAATGGCCTGCACCCTTTTGTCGCCCTCTCCCGCCCTTTATTTTTCCTCTTTTGGGAGCCAGGCATTAAAGACTATGACATTCAAAAGCAACTGTATATGGGGGAAAATTAGAAAGTGAATGTGTATGCCCATGGAGTAGTGTAAGCTCAGGAAAGTGGTGAGAAGTCCTTAAATTTAAATCTCAGGCTGATCCTTGGCACAGAGATAGCCTACAACTATTAAATACATACATACATACATACATACATACATACATACATACATACATAAATACATAAATAAATAATCACAACAACAATAACAAAAAACAGCAAACCCTGGAAAGGGGGAGAATATTATTTCCAGAGTTACCATATTATTAGATTCAAATGACCAGTTTTCAACAAAAAATCACATGCATACAAAGAAACAGGAAAGTATGGCCCATCTGAAGGAAAAAATAAATCAACAGAAACTCTCCCTGAAAAAGACATGATGTCAAATCTACTAGACAAACATTTTAAAACAATGATCTTAAAGATGCTCAAAGAACTAAAGGAACAAGTGAAAAAAGTCAAGGAAACAATGCATGAATAAAATGGAAATAACCAGTAAAGAGATAGAAAGCCTACAAAGAAAGCAACAAATTTTGGAGCTGAAAAATAAAATAAATGAAATGAAAAATTCACCAGAGGGATTCAAAGGCAGAGTTGAGCAGGCAGAAGAAATAATAAGCAAACTTAAAGATTAAGAATGGAAATTATCAAGTATAAGAAACAGAAGGAAGAAAAGATTAAGAAAAATGAACAGAGAATAAGGGACAGAGAGGTTATTTGAAGACACAATGGCTGAAAACTTCCCAAATTTGATGAAAGACATGAATATAAACATCCAAGAAACTCAACAAATGAAGATGAATGCAAAGAAATCCACACTGATACACATTATAATTAAATGGTTAATTAAGACAAAGAAACTCTTAAAAGTGTTAAGACAGGATTGATTTGTCACATATGAGGAATCTTTAATAAGATAATGAGCAGATTTCTCATCAGAAACTTTGGAGGCCAGAGGCAGTTGGCTGATAGATTCAAAGTCCTAAAAGAAAAAAAAAATTCTGTCAACCAATAATCCTGTATCTGGCAAAACTGTCATTCAAAAGAGAAGGAGAAATAAGATGTTCCCAGATAGACAAAAGCTGAGGGAGTCCATTACCACTAGGCCTCTCGGAAGGAACGCTCAAGGAAGTCCTTCAGGGTGAAAAGAAAGAACACTAGATAGTAATTTGAAATCTTATAAAGAAATAAAGATCCTGTTTATCCTCATTTACCACCCTCTTACCCCCTCACACTATAGTACCCCCTAAACTATTGTCTATGAGTTTTTATTTGTTTGTCTTGTTCCTTTATTGCTTTCAGTTTAAATATATGGTGATGGAAGGAGAACTGTCTTTGTGGTGAACACACAGTGTGATGTATAGATGATGTATTAGAGAATTGTACAGTTGAAACCCATGTGACTTTAGTAACCATTGTCACCCCAATAAACTTCAATAAGAAAGAAAAAGAGAGAGAGAGAGAGAGAGAGAGAGAGAGAGAGAGAGAGAGAGACCTCAGTAAAGGAGAAGAATGGACTAATGAGCCTGAAATGTCTCACTGGTATGAGACTACTGATTATTCAGTGAAGACACTGCTAAGATATTTTAAAGAAAGACCAAATTCACTATATTTCATCACATTTAAAAAATTCTATAAAGCATTTGTACATAATTTTGTATATGTATATAAATGGAATCTTCCTCATCCAGCCATGATCAGACACCTATCTTCATCTAGCAATCTCCTCCATGTTTACTCTTCAACACTTGGAAGTATGTTGCTGACTTTTAAATTACAACATTTTTTTGACACCTCTCTCTCTCTTTTTTTCTTCTCCCCAGTAACATTGTCTCATGCTAACAACCTAATATATACCCTTTCATATTTTCTCTATACACTGTATTCACATAATTATATGAAACACACACATAGATGAATGTTCATACCTACCATTACTTATAATATCCACAAATATAAGAAGGTATATCCTTTTACAAATATTGTATATCATGCCTACTATTGTTCATCCTGCTTTTTTTCACTAACAATACCTGGGATGAACCCCTCCAAGTGAGCTAGTATATTCTGATTCATTATTTTGGTTTCATAATATTCACCAATGCAACAATAAACATCCCTGTATGTAAAAAATTAATATCATTTTGCACATGAAAGTTTTCTTACCTATCTGGTATCACCATTGGTTACCTTGTAAAGTTTTTGGTATAGATAGAATGGAATATGATGAGTAGAAACCAAATAATGCTGGAAATGTGCTTTAATTTTTTTTGAAGAAAACTGTGATGCATGTTTATGAGTCCAGTTTTGTCTCAAAGATTCTAACTCTTTTATGCCATGCAGTCTTTTGTGCTTTGGGGGATAGAGTCAGAATTATGCCAGCATTGAAGGTCAAACATCAAGTTGAGAGGGCACAGCCAAAAAGATCAGCATTCAAGTTCCTGAGCCTTATAATATAGCTATTTATAAATAACTGATGAGTGGGCATTTCCCAGTTTTTGACTTGTCTTCCATAAAAAATATTGTTGTCTCAGTAATGTATAAATACGTGCTGGATGAGTTAAGAAAAGAGAGGATAGATGGAGCCTTTTCAGGGGTTCAAATAATTTTCTTCTGGTTTAGTTTGACATGTGGTTATGAGGGAGACAGTTAAAACACTGCATGCATTTTCTTCCCTAATAGTACTTGTCTCTCAATTTTAAGACCAGCTTTTCTAAAATAGAAAATGGCAAATCCTAGGGGCTGAGATCCTTAGTATTCTGAAATACAAATGGAATGAAATTCATACATAAAATAGTTTAACTTAAAATGTAGTCTTTTTCCCTAGGTGCTCTAAAGAAAAAACACACAAAAAACAAAACAAAAAAAAACATGCAGACTATATGGCTTAATAGCTAGAATTTTTTTACTATAAACAGGAATATGGATGGAATCCAAGTATAGCATTATTGTTTCTCAGCAGTATTTATATGTTCATCTTATGACTCTTCTTTAGCTAGGTATCAGAATATTTTAAGTTCAAGTATCTTTTGAAATAAAATTACTTTAAAAATATGTAAAGCCATCATTTGTCAAAAAAATGTCCACATTAAAGAAACAATGATTAGCAGATTCATTCAATATACTCCGCCTGTCACTGGAAAATACTGTTGTTTTTTTCTTTTTTTTAAGCAAGGATTTCTTTCTATTGTGATCTTAGTATTTTAGTATATATTTCCTGTAAATATGTTGCTTTCATGAATAAAATATGTATTAAAATCATGCTAAGGAAATATTTTTTCTTTTTTTTTTTTTAATTAAACTTTATTGGGGTGACAATTGTTAGTTAAGTTACATAAATTTCAAGTGTACAATTCTGTATTACATCATCTATAAATCACATTGTGTGTTCACCACCCAGAGTCAGTTCTCCTTCCATCACCATATATTTGATCCCTTTTACCCTCATCTACCATCCACCTACCCCCTTACCCTCTGAGGAAATATTTTTTCACTCAGTGTTAACATGTAAAATTTTATTAGTAGGAACTGGTAATCAGAACAAAAGGTAAATTTGTTGATTTTTCTTTCTTCGTTTAAAGGCGAATAGATGAATTCTCCTTTCCATTCACTATCTGAAAGCCCACAACTAAATATTTACTTTTTTTGATATTTAAGAGTTCCTTGCTTTAAATGTAGTTATCAATTAGAGTATGAAATTTGTGAGGGAAGCCACAAAGTATTAGTTACATGATTCCATTGCCTAGCACATAGTTAGCACTTAATTAATATTGGTTGAGAATAATATGAGTTTAAAAATTAAGGATAAATTACTTGAGAAAACCAAGCCCTTATTGCAGGAGAGCAAAGCGATAGTTGGAGTAAAAGGAGGAGGGTAAGGATTGCTGAAAGGGGTAAGGAATAAGGTGCAGAGAAAAATATCACCCATTCCTCAGTGTTGTATCTGCTTTGGACCTTGATCCTAAGTCATACAGCTACCACGAAGATTTTATAAGGTATTAAAATGGAAATCTCTTTGAAAATATAAACTTTATGCTTCTTTTACTAGTAACTGTGTTTAGACACTGATGTATGGAAGGCATTAAATAAATGTTTTCTTAATGAGATATTATATATGTAAAGAAGTGGATTTTTTATTGTAGCTGTTATCATAAATACCTTGATAGTTTCCATCTGGTATGGTTTTTCAGCAGTTTGATAAGTAGAGAATCTTAAATTCAATTTATGTTTCAGAATATTCTACCAGTTGAGCCTATCGTAGTTCTGATGTAACATGAAATTAAATAAACAAATAAATTTCCCAATTAAAATGTAAGTGAAGATATCTGGACTTAATCAGTTCATAATTGTGATAGATGATGGTATTGTGACAACTGAGAAGATGCTTGGGAAATTATCAAATGTACCTTTTATCCTGCATTTTAACTTGGGAAATGATTCCAGGCTATCCTAAGGGACGCATATGTTAAAATTTAAATATCACAAGAATTCTTATTATGCAGCCACATTATAAAGGAAAAAAAGTAGAAACTTGATGACTTTTCAAAAGGTGAAGCCGATTTCAATTCATCTTTTTATTTTAGAAACTCATTTATTTTATTTATTTTTTTAAAGTTTATTTTATTTTTTCAGTTAGAGTTGACAAAATATTATATTAGTTTCAGGTATACGACACAGTGATTAGACATTTATATAACTTACCAAGTGGTCACCCCAATAAACCTAATACCCTTCAAACACCACACGGTTATTACAATATTACCGACTGTATTCCCTATGCTGTACTTTATACCCTGTGACTATTTTGTAACTGCTGATTTGTACTGCTTAATCCCTTCCCCTTTTCCACCCATTCTCCCAAATCCCATCCCATCTGGCAGCCATCAAAATGTTCTCTGTATCTATGAGTTTGTTTCTTTGTTTTATTCTATAGTTTCTACATATAAGTGAAATCACATTGCATCTGTCTTTCTCTGTCTGTCATACTCCACTCACACAATACCCTCCGGGTCCATCTATGCCACCACAGATGGCAAGGACAAATTCCTTCCCATGACTGAGTAATAGTCCATTGTATATACCGTGTTTTCCCCAAAATAAGACCTAGCTGGACAATTAGCTCTAATGTGTCTTTTGGAGCAAAAATTAATATAAGACCCGGTATTATATTACATTTCCTTCACCAGGTTACGGAAGGTTTTTGTTATTATTTCTTAAAATAGGTTTTCAATATCTTGCTCTTTCTTCTCCTTCTGGTACCCCTATGATGTGAATGTTGATAAGCTTGATGTTATCTCAGAGGCTCCTTAAATTATTCTCATGTGTTTGGATTCTTTTTGTCTTTTTGCTGTTCTGATTGGGTGTTCTCTACTACCTTATCTTCTAAATTGCTAATTCAGTCCTCTGCTTCATCTAATCTACTGATGATTCACTCGAATGCATTCTTCATTTCAGTTATTGTATTCTTCATTTCTGACTGATTCTTTTTCTGTTTCCTATCTCCATTTTTATATTTCCTATCTCTTTGTTGAAGTTGCCACGGAATCATTGAACATCCTTATGACCAGTGTTTTGAACACTGTTTCTGGTTAATTATTGTGTGCCTCCATTTTGTTTAGTTGTTTTTCTACAGTTTTGTTCTGTTCTTTCATTTGTGACATTTTTTTGTCTTTCTATTTTGGCTGCCTCCCTCCCTGTGTTTGTTTCTGTGTACTAGATAGAGCTGTTGTGTCTCCCGGTCTTAGTAGAGTGGTCTTATGTAGGTGTCCTGTGGGGCCCAGTGGCGCAGTCTCCCTGGTCACCTGAGCCAGGTGCTGCAAGTTTTTTTGTTGTTGTTGTTTTGTATTTTTTTCTGTGTGTGAGTTGCGTGTGCCCTCTTGTTGTAGATGAGCCTTGGTTTCTGCTTGCATGTTCATGGGAGGGATTGACCCTCAGGCTGATTAGTGGTGAGGACTGGCCATGACTATAGTGGAGGAGCTGTTGTGCAGAGGCTAACTCTATGCAGCAGGATTCAGTTTATCAGGCCTCTGGTGCCTACCCAGTCTGCTCTTTGGGTTTGTCATTTGTAGAGATTGTTGGTTGGTGCTGTAGTCTGAAGCTGGCCACCAGGAGTGTTGGTTCTGGGGCCTCTTGGGAGGGGCTTTGGTGCAGGCCAAGGTCAGCCACTGCCTGTGTCCTACCTGGGCTCACCTGGTATGAGTTATAAAGTGACCTGCAGATGGTTGCCACTTTTTATTGGCTGGGAGGTGTCTGGGAGAAGCTCAGCTGCAATCCTAGGTCAGCTGCCACTAGTGCTGGGCTCAAAGCTGCTTAGCAAGAGGTATGGGGAATGCCAAGGACAGATGTTGCTTGTTTGGGGTTTATGACCCTTTGAGAAATTTTAGGGAAGTACACAGCATCAGTCAAGACAGGCTGTTTGTATGGAAAAGCCACTAGAAGCAACTTGGGTGGGTCCATAAGTTGGGTGGGATGGGGTCTCAGGGAATCACCAGGGCAGGACAAATTGTGTTTGCCAGATTGATGGAGACTCAGGTATGGTGGCTGCCTGCATCTGCATGTGGAGAAGGGGAAAGGCTCAACAAAGAAACAATGGATTCTGCCAGCACTTCAGTCTGGGTGAAAGATGCCCCTCCAGCCCTCACCCTGAAGCCAGAGAATTCAGTTCCTCCCCATATGCCCCTGGCACCTTTTGCATTGCTGCTGTAGTGCTGGAGCTCAGAGCAAGTGAGTCCACATGTTGACCCTTTAAAAGAGACAACTAAGACTCCAGCAGCCTTCTAGCAACACTCAAACACAAACTCTACTGTTTTTCATAGACAGAAGTTGTGGAGACTTCTACTCCTGGCACTGGAACCCTGAGCTGAGGAGCCTGGTGTGGAGCTCAGACCCCCTCACTCCTCAGTGGGGACCTCTGCAGCTGAAGTATCCCTCCCCAATTTTAACCGCCACCTGTCGGTGTTGGACCAGACCATTCTGCATCTCCACCCCTCCCATCAGTCTCTATGTGTTTTTTTCTGCATATCCTTAGTTATAGGACTTGTGTTCAGCTAGACTTCAGGCGATTCTCATTGATGGTTGTTTTGTAGTTTAGTTGTAATTTTGATGTGGTTGTGAGAGGAGGCAAGCAAAGCATTTACCTACTTTGCTGTCTTGACTAGAAGCTCTAGGTCCTCATTTATTTTATTTTTAAAGGAAGGAAACTTTTAACTATGCACTATCCAATTTATGAATGGATACAAGGTCTTGAGCTATTGAAAGTGTCTGAATTCATTAGGCCTAAATATGGAGCTGTTCTCACATTCTTCAGTTATATTCTAGCTATTCATATTACATTTAGACATATCAGAATTATGGTGGCTAATTTTAATTCATCCTAACACCCCTCCATTATTTCCTTTATAAGGAAACTGAGGCTCAGAAAGGTGAATATGTTGTTTCAAATCACATAAGTGTTTAATGGCAGAGCTAGAAGTGTGTGTGTGTGTGTGTGTGTGTGTGTGTACGCATATGTTTGTGTGTGTGTCCGTGTATTTTTTTTTTAACATCCTGACCAAACTATAATTTAAAATTTATCAGTAGCACATCATTATACTAATGTATGGTAATTCCTTGAGATTTTTGGCACTTGAAACTATTATTTGAAATTAGTAAGATGAGTGGGATCAATCAAGTGGTTGAATTATAGTGTTGGATCTCTTATAGTTTAATGGTAACCTATAATAATTTCATTTGGTTATATGAGCATAGATTTATAGGAACTTGGATATTCAAGTTTGAAGGAATTTTAGTAACAATATTTTACAATATATACAACATTTCCCAAGGCAAACAAGTAATTATAAGCTGAAAAAACTGTCTAAATCTGGCTATTCAATAGAAATATAATGTGGGTCACAGATGCAAGCAATGCAAGTAATTTAAAAAATTTTAGGAGCCTAATTAAAAAGAAAAAATGAACAGGTGATATTGATTTTATTACTATATTTTACTTAACCCAGTACGTCCAAAATATTAAATTTTGACATGTAATAAATATAAAAAGCATTGAGATATTTTACATTTACTTTTTGTGCTGTCTTTAAAATCTGGTGTATTTCACAGTTAAAGCATCCCTTAATTCAACTAGCCACACTTTAAATTTTCAGTAGCCATGTGTGGCTAGTGGCTGCCATGTTGGACAACACAGGTGTAAATGGTCTATAATGTCACCAGCAGTGAGAGAGAGGAGGAGTGAAAGAGAAGTGATTAGCTGTCTTATTCTAGAGAGATGTTTGGGAGAGGGTGCTGGCCTAGGGTTCTAAAATATATAAAGTCAGACATCATATTTCACAAATGAAGATATTGAAGCTTAGTGGTGTTGAAAAGCCTCCCCAAGAGTTCAAACCTATAGATTGGTCACGCTGAAAACAGAGCTCAGCTCTTCTTGAATTTTCTCCATACTTTTCCTACTATACTCTCGGGAAAAAAAAAAAAAAAAAAAAAAAGAGGATAAATAATGTGAGAAGATCATCCTGGTATATACTAGGTCCATAGAGAGGAAGCCTTGTTGCCTTATTGGAAAATCCTTGATTATTGGATGGAAAACTTCCATTGGCTGTGTTTATCCAGGTGACCCCTCATAATAGATGTGTTATAGAAATAACCATACTTTGGTGACATTAATGTAATAACGTTGCACCTCATGATTTTATTGAAAGAAAACATTTTCCCCCAAGAGACACATGTGAATTTCTATTAAATCGGTATATTAAATTTAATTTTATATTACACTTATTACAATTTATATATGTAAAATTCAAGTGTAAGTAAAAATCACTCTACTATTTATATTTATTATTTTATGATATCCCCTTATCATTTCCATAATCATGTAATTGTAGCTGATGTACAAATTGTGGTCTGAAAGGTAACACTTTTTTTTAAACAAAATGAGTTCATTCTACATTGTTTATTTGTTCATGTAGTTAACATATATTTAACCCTTAACGTATATCCAGCAACCTGTTATATACTGGGACTAAAATTAAGGATAAGGTAGTACAGTTTCTGCCTCATGGAGCTAACATCTTATTTGTGAACACAAATGATAAATATGTAATGATATATAGTTATATAACATATGGTCATAAGTCACATTAAGTGTTCTAAAGAGAAAAAAAGAAACCAGTGTACTGAAATAGAAAATTAGGAGATGGAAGGCAGGTTTCCTCTAGGTAGAAAGATCCAGATGGAAAAGGGAAATAGCAGGTGCAAAGGCCCTGGGGTTGAAAAGAGTTTTTTGTGTTATCGATGCAGAAGGTAAATCACTGTGATGGAAGCAGAATACTACAGTGAGAGGGGCAGAAGCATCTGGAGCTATAGGCAGGGACCAGATAATCCACGCCCTTGTTAAAGACATTTGTTTTCCTAACATGTAATGGGAAAACGTATTGAAGGGTTTTAAGAAGGGGAGTTATGTAGTCTGATTTATGTTAAAAAAAAAATTCACAGTGGTAACTACTATTTGTGGAGAATGGGTTTCAGAAGAGCAAGGAAGAGGTAACGACAAGGTTGGAAGGCCAGTGTTACTCCAGATGAGACGAAAGGAGATGGACACTACTTCTAGCCAAAGGAAAGATCTAGAAGGCACAGCATACTCAAATTTTGGTATAGAATAAGCTTTGCATTGAAGAGCCTTAGAAAAAACACTTACTGTCCTTGAGAAGGTAAAAAGCTCACAGGATATTTTAGTTCACAAGTGATAAAGTATATTCATAGCTCAGACATTTCTGGGCTGAGCTACTCACTCGAAGAACTTGTCCTGCTTCTCCTTTATGATGTGGTTTCCATCAATATGCTTTTCATGCAAGGCACATGTAATATACTATACTTATTCAATTCTGTTAGTAACTCGCACAAAAACTTTTTTTTTAACATTCCCAGGGCAATGTATTCAAATTGATGCATGCCTTGTAAAGCCTTTGAGTTTTGCATTCTGGTGATCTTTTACAAAAGAATGTAAGAAATGGATGCTTAAATCAGACTTTGTTCCTCAGCAAGATCATTAGTAAGTGACGGATAAAATTTGAATACATTGTTAGGGTGGCTTTTATAGCACAAAAGAATATATTTATTTTTCTCAAGCACTGCTTTAATATTATGGCATGTTGAACATATTTATTTTATTCATTTTGATTAATTCTTCTGAACATTCCATAGGAGCCCCTTTTGTTTCTTTATGTTGTTCATCACAGTTTGTATTTTTTATTTATTGTTTTGTTTTGTTTCTTAACTGAAATGTAAGTTTTGTGAAAGCAAAATTGTATTGTTATGTTCTGTTCAAGGTTGGATCCCTAGGAACTCATATAGTTTTTGATACATAATAGATGCTCAAAAAATATTTGTTAGATAAATGGATGACTGAATGGACACTTGGAAACAAATTTTGATATTCTTATATCAAAACTCATTTCATGTATAACTATTTGCCCAGTGTTATATGCAGCAACATCTTCTATTTGAACCTCCCCTCTAACCTGCCTTATATTAAAGCAGGGTTTTTCAACTTCAGCACTATTGACATTAGAGACTGGGCAGTTCTTTGCTCTATGTGTGTTTTGTGTGTTGCAGGGTATTTGGCAGCATTCTTGGCCTCTACCCACTAGATGCCAGTGGCACCCCCATACAAAAACTTAATTTTATCCTTTAAGAATACTTTAGGTATAAAATAAAATATTCCTTATGTTTTTCAAAGGAGTCTTAAAAAGATAATTTGAATACTGAATATCTTTATTTTTAATACATAGACATTATGTGTGTTTCTGAGTAAGAACAAGGAAATCAATTAAAGTCTTTAAGATCTGCAGAATGTCATTAGTTTTCTGACTTTACAGCTAATGGTCAAATTGAAACCAAAATAGTCAGCAGTTATACAGTTCGGGTGGTATATATTAGAAAACTTGGTATAAGTAAGAGTGAAAAAGATGTATTCACTAATTTTTTATTTTTTTTAAATTTAATTTATTGGGATCACGTTGGTTAATAATATTATATAAATTTCAGGTGTAAATATTACAATTTGATATCTGTATACTTTATTAGCTTCCTTTCTTTACCATCTGTTGAGTTTCTGTATGCTAAAAACAAAATATAGGAAGGAGAAATGAAGAAAACAATACAATCACTCTTTTATTCTTTCATTTCATCTTTAACTTTTGATTTCATCCTGTGTTTCTGGCACTGTGCTAAGGGCTGGTGATACATTTATTAGATTACACTTATGGTTCATTAATGCATCTGCACTAACAGGGCTTATAGTTTGGTGTGGGAGATAGATATAAGTAAATTCATGTAAAATTGTAGCAGTTGTTGGAAAAGAAGTTCCTGAGGCTATGTGAATACTTAATCAGGAAATCTGACCCAAACCAGGAGGTCCAGGATATGTTCTTTCATTGAGGAAATTATATTGGAGTTTAGGTTTTAATGAATATGATGTAACTTGTGAAAAGAAGGTTGCAGGGGGCAGTGGTGGTAGCAGTCCATTCAAGAAGAAGGAACAGTATGTGAGCAAATTTTTTGGTGGGCTGCAATAGCAGGTGCAGGATGAGGGGTTAAATAATGTGAGAGGAGTTTGGCGAACTATAATGACAATGGAAAGCTCTCATGATGAAGTATAGGGTTCCCATTTGAAAGTGCACATGATCTGCAGATGGAAAAGGGCCTACAAAAAGGCTAGAGAAGATTCAGAAAGATTTCAGAGGTCTGGAACTGTGGAAGGTGGGTTAAACCAAAGAGGTGACAGTTGAGATGAAAACAATTGGATTGTCTCCAGACCATGCAAAGAATGAAAGTGAACAATACCCAAGAATAGATTAGATAGGGGATCATGAGAAGGAGATTGATAGCTACTGTGACCAGATAACTCTTGGTTCTATACTCTGAGAAATATCACATTGCAAGAGAACCAGCTTTTCTGTTTTGAAAATACACAGTTAGTTAGGTTGCTAGTGGTTGATGGCGAGGCCCTCTGAATCAACTAGGTATCCAATATAATTTTCATCTTCAAAGTGGAAACTTCCATTAGGAGACATTCTTATTGTTGAAGTTGCTGTGTGGTAATACATGAACAAAAAGGAGACGCATTTCCCAGTATTTTTAGAACTGCTAAAATGGTGGTATGCATCTTTGCGAATACTAGTAAGACATTTCAGTAAAAACATGTCCATTGGGCAGAATGCAGTCTGTAGAACAAGATGTTGCCTTAGACTACAAAAGCAGATGATGTCAAAATTGGATTGGAAATGAGATTTCCTGTTTTCCAGTAACAAGCTTAGATGACTCATGAGGTTTGAATGAGATGCTTGGAACCGGGGTGACTACAATGCTGTTTTCTGCATGTCAGATATACAGCTCCTTGCCCTCTTGCTTATTCTGCCTACTGCAGAAATCTCTAGCTGTCTGATACTTGGAAGGAAACAATGGTCATGTCACTTGAAGAAAATCTAGATAAGAGAAATCACTAAAGAGTTACCTGTGTTTTTACCAACAGATAAAATCCCTTTATTAAGATTAAATAAACTTGAAATGACATGATTGGAATTCATCTTCATAACCAGCAATAGGGCACATGACAAGATAAATTCTTTTGTGTGTTGGGACACTAAGCAGCCATTAAAGTGTTCTTGTAGATGAATAACTAATAAGAAGGAGAAAATGTTCATGATATTTTTAGTTTAAAAAATATATGTGTCATCCCACGATAAAATTTTGATTGTACTTAGATATATGGCTATAGCCGTTCACAAATACATACAAAGAACCAAGGCTGAAAGTACTCATGTCGAAGAGTTAACAGTATTCGTGTGTATTAGAATACAGGGAATTTTTATTTTATTCTTTTTCATATCTAGATTTTTCATGTTTTCTGTAACGAACACATTATTTTTGTTATCAGATAAAGTTATGAAAATAAGAGATTATTTTTTGCCTATCGAACTGGAAAATATATTTTAATTCTAAAATATTGGTAAAACTCCAGGGAGATATATTGTTAAAGAAATTTTAATCTCAACCAGCTTTCCCAGATGTTAGGTCTACGACATACCTCAGAACCTTAAAGTGTTTATACTCTTCCGCCAGCAATTCCACAGTAGGGGATTTATTCTAAGAAAATAATCATACAAGTTTAGAAATATTTATTTACATTATACTTCCAAGGCTTTGTTTGCAGTAAATAATTAGGAACAATAAAATATCTACAAATATGGGAAAGGTTAAATAAATTATATTACATTCATACCAAAAAAAGCTGTATGCTGTCATTTAAATTCATGTTTTATGAATACTCAATGAAGTGGAAAATGGTTATGGTTCATTGTTAAATTGTTTAAAGTGCAGGTATGAAGCAGTCTGTACACTAAAATCTCAACAGTAATGCATCATATACATGCACATGGTAAAAATGAAAATATATACAGAGGCATGTCATAGTTATTTTCCTAATCAATGAAATTACAGGGATTTAGGCTTTATTCTGTGTGTTTCGCTGTGCATTTCTAAATTTCTACAAAAAGCATACAAAAAGCATCAACAACAACAAAAGTACATTTCACTCGGAAAAGATTAGTAGGGAGAATAGGGTTTGGAATATGTGCTATAACCGAAGTGTTTATGGAGATTTCAATGGAGTCCTTTGACAATTATAGTTTATTTATAGTAGCTGGCCTCCTTCTCTTATTCTCCTTGGAACTCCTTAGGGACTGCTTGTCTCTCCCTTTCTCCGACAGGAGTTCTTTTCAAAGACTTTCAGGCTGATGAAAAATCATAATATTAATGTGGTGGGTAGTATTTTCAGTTAGTCAGATGAGGATGCAACAAAATTTGTTGAGAACTTACTATGTGCTAAACAACTTATGAAATATCTTCACTCTTTGGGACATCAGGCCTCAAATCGGCATTTAAGATTTCTGTAAGAAGAGCATAAGATATAGACTTCTAAGATCAAAATTTGAGTCTAGAGTCTATCACCAGTTAGCTTTGTAACTTGAGCAAGTCACATTCTTCTGAGACCTTACATTCATGCATTCATTCATTATTTATTCAACAAATATTGACTAAATATGACAGGAACTATTCCAAGCCTCAAGGATAACCCAGTGAACAAAACAAAGTCACTCTTCTCATTCTAGTAGAGTGAGACTGACAACATATAAATACATAATGTGCTGGATAGAATTAAAGGATTTGGTGAAAACTTAAAACAGGGAGGGGATAGGAGTGGCTGGAGATGGTTGCTGTTTTATAAAGAGTTGCTAAAGAAAGACTGATGAGATGACTTTTGAGAAAGTCTTGAATAATATGAGTGACAATAATAATATATGCCTTACCTCCTTCACTGGATTGTTAGAACTCTGTGAAAGGGCTTTGCAGATGTAGCAGGGTATCTTCAGTATCGCGCAGCTGTAGTTTTCTGTGAGTTCTATTGGCCTTTTGTAAGTCAGGGCCTGCATCCACTTCCTTCTACGTAGGGTCATTCTCCCTTTGGAGATGGAGTAGGCATTATAAGTAGATGGAATGAGAATAATAGAATCTCAGGGCCAGAACGGTCAGGCAATTTCCATTCTGCTTAAATAAAACTAATGAAATATAGATTACATCATTCCCTATAGAGAGCTGTGTACTCTACATCAACGCCCCTTTAAGTCCCTTTTAATTTAACCATAAAGATTCTCCAAAAGAAGTAAGAATTGGTCCCAAACACAAAAATCACACAATCTAATAGTTCACTGATATTGGTTCATCAGATATCACTAAAAATGTCACACATCAGTTGTATCTGTACCCCTTCTCTGACATCTTTAATAAATTGAATTCATTTTGATTTTTATAGATATTTCTCTGTGGATTTGTCTGTATTAATATATAACACAACCACCCTGGAATGAATATTAAATCATAGGGAAGGAAAAGGAAAGTTTCTGAAAACTCAAACATTAATTTTGATACTTCCTCATTCAGCCCAGGTGTTGGAGTCACGACCACATGGTGCCAAGTTTCCCAGGGTTTAGTTCTTCAGTCTTGTGTTTTCCCTCAGGTGTTGATGGGGCTCAAGTGAGACGGAATATGAGAGTATGGGATGCCTGGTGCTGGCTGCAGACCAACTCAAAGCTCTTGGGCTTGCTGTTTATACAGGTGTGCCTCTTACTGTCTGTGCATCTTCAGTTATAAAAAGGAAGCTATAAAACATGGCAGGAGTAGGGGGGAAGCTAAGAATGAAATGAAACATTCCAAACTATTTAAAGATGTCTTCTATTTAAGACCCTTTTATTTTGGTCTTTAACATATTGTATTACATTGTTTATAATGAATAAACAGAAAGTGTTCTAGTGTATGCTGAAACATGTGAATTGAGTTTAAGTAGGAAGGAAGAAAGGATTAAAACAAGGAGCAAGAATGAAGGAGGAAGGGAAGGGGGCTGTTGTAATATGTAGCACTTTGGGAAATAAATAAGATACATTAATATAGAATTTTAAAAATAATGCTAATTGGGTAATCCTTCCCTATTTTTGTCAATAGAGGCAACAGTATTGAGTGCTCTAGTCAGGACAAGTAGCCGGTTTATAATACGTTGACCCCTCTTTCCTTTGTGCCCTGCGCTGATGTCACATTTATAGCCTTCTCTCTGTGAGAAGTTTTGCATTTATTGTTTCCATATAAACATGTACTCAATAGTATTCATCTTTGTAGCCATATGTTCACTACAGCACCTGCATTATCGTACTCAATAAATAATCTTTGATATTAATTCATTAATATAATTAAGCCTGACGATTTTCTTCAGAGAGGCAGGATAGTGTGAAGGGATCGATTCCAGAGTCAGTTTGAACTGGCTCTTAAATCTACCACCTGTGTGACCTTGTTCCTTGACGTTTCTGTGGCTCTGATTTCCCATCTGTAAACTGAGAATAATAATATGGCCTACAGCAAAAGATTATTGTGATGATTGAATAATTTATGTATATAAGATGCTCAGACAAATGCTTAGAATATAACAAGTGGTAGAATAATCATTGCTATTACTTAATTAGGAATTGAGTAATGCTACACTCTGAAATGAAAATCCTATACAATTTTGTTAAATGTAGACTGAAGAACATGAATAGTTTATACTGGGTGCTGCCATCAACTGAATTTTCTCTTCATTGAGAAACTGTTGAACACTGTCTCCCAGTGGGAACAATGACATTATTTCTGTTCTAATCGAGAACACTTCCATTGTTTTAATCGAATTGATCCTCTTCTGCATTGCCTTCTGGGATAGCAGCGTTACTTTGTTTTAGGACCGAATTTTTTTTTGTCACTGCTTTTGCAAATGCTCCAAGTTCACTGTTGGTCCGATATTTATCAATTTCTAAGGAAAGTTTACTTTTAATATGTCCTGTAAAATACATGCCCTTACTTTATAAAAAAAATTTAACCTGGGAATGCTTTCACTTCTTCGCAAACATGAGTGTGTGTGTGTGTGTGTGTGTGTGTGTGCGCGCGCGCCTTCTTTGGTGCTCCCATTATAGCAATGGGGAAGGTGAACCAATGCATTCCCTTTGTGGAAGATGAGGACATTTTTGATTGGGTTATGAACTAGGAAAGAGATCCTTCATTACTTAGCACTATGGCACTTTCAGCATATATGCCATCAAACTGCACTTTATCTACAGTAGTTTCCATTATTTTTAGCCACTTCTCAACAGATATTTTTAGACTGCATAGTAATTGGGGCACAGGACAATTTAATGAGCATTGTTTATCTATGTGAACACCCTGAGGGCATGGACCAAATCTGAATCAATTTATTATTGCTTAGGTCTAGCAGAGTGTTTGCATTGGTGTGTTGAATTGAAGGGGTAACATAGAGTGCTGTGCTCTTATGCATGTATGCCTTAAAAAGCGCCCATGGGTTATTGAGCCCAAATTATCCATGTTAATGGATTTGGCTCAGTATCAACAGAAATAGATCAGATGCACAGGGTAAAGCTGAATTGGAATAATATCAGAACTCAGTCTCTCAAGCTGATTTACAGCCGATTTGGGGGAAAGAGGCATACTTGTTTCTCATATGTAGTAGTGACTTGCTATTATTGTGAACAGGTGTTTGCAGTTTCAGAGGTCTTGTGTGTACGTTAGTAGCTCCCATGGTTTCCACTGACATTCACCAGGAGTCTTACCGTCTCTTTCACTGTCTCTATAGGAACCGCTACCACAGTGCCTCAAATATGGTGGCTCTTACTGTTTTCTCTTGGAGAGTTATACAGCTGCAAAGCATGAACTTTGAAGTCAGTTTGACCTGGATTTGTCCAGGTTCTTGGTGTGGTGCTCTATGGGTATGAGAGAAATTCAGAAAGACTGCCTTTTAAAGCCATCAATTTATTCATCTAAAAATTATCATAATACTCAAACAGAGGATGCTCATTATTAAAGAAAATTGGAAACAGAACAAAGTGAACTGATTTTTAAAGAACCTAATTTCATAATAAATGACAAATGAGTTTTAGTAGGACTTTTTCTTGAAATACAGTTATACAAATGAGTGTATTTTATCTACTATGAAACAATTCATAATTGTAATTATGTGCTACTGCTATGTGGTAAGCTGGGAAGAATATTTGAATGGGGACTAATCTTATAGGTCAATGTATAAGTGAATATTTTGTATTATCAAAGTCTTGGCTGCCCAATGTGACCTTGTAGATGTAGGAACTTGGACAATACATTTTTAAATAAAAATGACTTACCTAAAGTTATTGTGCGGATAAACTAAAAATATGCACGGAACACATTTACCACAGTGTTGGACAAATGAAACTCATTGTGTGTGCGTCTCCACTGGATCCCAAGACAGTTATCCACCTAAGGAAAATGATGGGTTTAAGAAGTGTCTGCATTTTTATGGCTTTAGAAATTGTGTTTAACTCTTCCTCTTTTAAAAAACTGTTCGGTTAATGGAAACATTTGGATTCATTCATCAGCACTACAAAAACCAGTAACTCATTACCTGAGCTGTTTATTGATAATACCCCCCATACGCTCTCCCCCTCCTTCCATTACCTGATTCCTTCCTCTTGCCATGTTCTCTCCTAAGGAAAACAGTTCAGACGCATGAGTCTCTCTCAGAAAATGCAGCGTATGATTGGAAATTAAGATTATTCATGAGTCAATGGTTAAAGTCTGTTGAAAGTATGTACTGTCTACTTGTTGAAACTAGATGGGGTATGCAGGAAAAATGTGAGCACAACAACTTGCTTGTTTTCAAACTCTGGCTCTATGTGGCAGACACATCCTTTCACTCTTCATTGGGGTATTTAATTATAATCCTCTACTTGATCTGTTCTTTTCTCCAGGTTTTGCTATATTACTGGTGGGTATGTTGTAATTGGTTTCATGCTCCGGCAAGGAACCCTTCAAAAATAACTGGTACAAATAATTAGGGTTCTGTTTCTCCTTTGGTGGCTAGTCAGGCAAATATGTGGATAAATTGGGTTCTCGTTCATTACATTCATACACACACGCACACACGATGCAAGGGACAACATAGTAATTTCTAAACCCTCTTCTCAGGATGCAAAAATTGTATTTTAAGACCAGTGTACAGCAAGATGATCCAAGTAGCAAAATGCATAGTTTAATATTTAAATATTATTATATTTTATCTTTGAGGAACTAGTCTGAAGCTATGTATTAAAATGAATGTTCTGTGTCTTCTCTATTTAATATTATTTTAATTATGTAAACCAATTTAAAGTTAACCATGTCCTCACCACCCACATTTAACAGAATTAACCTTTTGCTATATTTTTTTCAGATGGCATTGTTTGTAAAGAAAGAAACTGTTATAAACATAGTGAAAGCTCTATTCTTTTCCCTCCTTTTCATGCTAGAGTTAACTATTCCTGAAGTTGGTATATTTAATGTCCATGCATGCCTTTCCACATTTTTACATATATGTATGTACATAAACAACATAAACTAAGTGTGTATTTTAAAAGTATAATAAACTTCATCATGGTCTATGACTCCTCTCCGAGTTTGCTTTTACCACTGAGCATTATGTTTTAAAGTTTTATCCATGTTGATACATTTAGTATCTAGTTCATTAATTTTAACTGCTTTATAATATTTTACTGCATGAAACCAGTCCTGTTATAAGATAGCTTAAATTATTGAATGCCTCCAAGTGTCAGGTATAACGGTAATTATTTGAATTGCTGAGCTTTTATATTTCTTGTAGCACTTTGGTAAATATATCTACCAGAAGCCTGCTCATTCTTCTAATATTCTAGGTGGAAACCTGCTCCCCTAAGTTCATGAGTTTGTCAGGCATCGTTTCTGTTTCCAAGTTGTCACAGGCAACATTTTTCTACCAAATATTTTACCACTACATGAAATTACTTCCTCTTTTTCTAGCCTCCTACAATATTTTATTGTCATGCCCCACCTGACCTGAAAGCCATTGCTACGTATATTGGGTTTTTGGCATAATAGTACCTTAATTCTAGGTACCAATTTCTCTATATATATGTTTTGCCAAAATGTTGCATAACAAACCATCATGATACTGAGTGTTCTACAATCATTCTTGGATTCACATTAGATTTTCACAGCTAGAGACTAGCTGCTCTAGTCTGGGCTTGGCTGGACTGGATTGCAAGCTGCAGGTCAGCCTGTTTTCCTCCTTGGACCATGGGTTAATTGGGGCTTGACCTTTTCTTGGGAATCACAGAAGCCCAAGAGAGAAAATTCAGTAACACAAGAACACACAAATCTCTGTTTGCTATTATCCCATTGTTTACAGCCTAAGGTCGATAGACAGGGAAAGGTACTCGCAGTTTCATGGCAAAGAATGTACAGAGAGAAGTAAAGAATTAAGAAAATTAATGCAATTGCCTGCAATGAGTAAGAATATCTTATTTTAATTGATTGCCTCTTGTGTGCTTGACACTGCAATACGTGTTTTACATACACCATCTCACATAATTCTCATGTCTCCAACGTGAAATGTATTATTATCTCCATTTTTCAAACCAGAAAGCAAAGACTCAGAAGAGGTAAGTGATTAGCTTAGTAAGTAGCAAAGCCAGGAATTGTATACGGATCTTTAGGTCTCCAGAATTATACTCTTTCTTCCGAAAACCGTACAACTTCAATTATAATTGCCTAAAATTTTAATATAAAAATTAGACATAGTCACAGTCATAGAATTTTAAATAAATAATCGTACTAATAAGTATGTCTGTATGTGTCCTTCAGAACCAGTCTATCCTCACTGCTTTTCTTGTGATAAACAAAAGAGACAAGTGTTATTACCCATTTGGGACAAAAGAAAATGAAGACAAGTAAGACAAATGGACCAGTCTTACGGTCAGACTACGAAGTCTGGATTTGCATTTTCTTCTTATGTTTTTAAGCATATATCAACTCCCTTTTCTTTAAAATGTCAGTGGCAAAACATATAATCAAATTATATTGATGAAATTGATGTGGAGTAGTAAAGAACCTGTCATCTCTATTCACAAAATAGTCTTCAGGAAGAAAACAGAAAAAAAAACCTTAGGCCCTCAGATTTCTTCTTTGATAGGAAAAGCAATGATCAGTGATATGTTATAAATGGGAAAGCACAACGCATGCTTCTGGAACTGGAGCATTGAGTGTTTATAGACAATGATCAGAGGAATCTGATAGTCACAAAGTACACCATGTTGGCTGCATGTTGCACTCTTTCCGGTGGAGGAGGTCATTTAAAATACAATACATAGAGGTCTTTGAGATTGATTTCATGTGCTGCAGAACTCCTGATCGATATGAATTGACATAATGTAGTAGACTACCCAATAGATACCTATATACCTATACTTCCTTGAAAAAAGATCCAAGCTCAGGAGGCCTAAACTGTACTGGATTTTAGGATTAGCTCCTGTGATAACCATTGTATATAAAAATGTCAGAATCAGTATTACAATTGTTATGATTTTTGAGAAAATGGTGGCAATATTGGGGATAAGAACTGCTGGGAAATAAAAAAAAAATACTGTTTTATTGTGTATTTTGACAAATATATATATATATATATATATATATATATATATATATATATATATTACCTGAATGAAATGTTTTTTTGGTTTTTTTTGTTTGTTTTTTTACGAGGAGGCATAAAAGTGCATGAGAAAATCAGAGAAACGTAACACTAATTCTAGAAAAAAATGAGGTATATTTCTTTATATTTTCTTAATAAACAAAAAAAAGGATGAGAATTGTCGTGCGGGGCGGCCTGCGGGGTCTCTGCTCCCGTTCCCCACATAAGAACGCAGGATAGGGTGAGGCCAAAAAGGAACACCCACGGAGCCGTAAGTAGGGGAGTCATACCACTATACTCTCGTTGGCGGCATCTGCCTTTCTGTAATCCGCTCTTGCCAGCTCAGCCACCATCTTCTTGCTAGCCCCCACTTTCTGCTAGCATAGCCACAGCAGTTATGTTAGTGGCCAATGGCTCACTGGTTACAGCTGATGGCCAACTAGCCACAGCTGATGGCCATTTACTACCTGAGCCAGCAGCTTTCTATGTGAGGCCGAGAGTCTGGAAACTGCACTTTGGGGCTCTGCCCCCACAAGAATATTCAATGCAAGCTACTTCATAACTGTCTGTGATACACTGAAGTAGAGGAAAATAAACAGGAGAGAACACTAAGATCTGTTTTGGGGAGATGGAGGAGAAATGGTAGACAAAGATTAGGAAAGGGTAGGAAAAGAAAAGATTAGTTCATCAATTTATTTTGCCAGGGCAGGCATGTTATTGCCTGATTTATGAAGCAGCTGAACATATTTCATTCTATCTCTTTAACAAGGGGGCAAACAACCTTATATAAGAAGGCAAATAACCATATGGAAAGCTACCATGGAGGACGTTTCAGGATAAAGTCCTAACGTCCAGTCATCTATATCCATAATCACTAAACCCTGACTCAATGTTGACCAGCTTTATTCTGATCAAACTAGGAGGCTACACTGTATTGCTTCTGGAATAGCCCTAATTTTCTCAGGGCCATCCATTCTGGGCAGTTCAGGAGCCAGCAAACAGATGGACTGATTCTGAGCCTAGGCACTAACCACGGAGCAAATCATACACATTTGCCCATTGCTCTCCATTATGTAATGCCCCAGGGTGAACTTTCCATCCCTTTAAAACGCTTAAATATCACATTTAGTCCTTTCGATAACATTATGTATTAGGAGATTAATCATCCTATGTAATCCTGTCATTATTAAAAATTGCTCATATATCTTATGACTAAACTAGGCCGTCAAAGAGTAACATAGATACTTATTAATAGATGGTCCTCTTTCCCATCACCACATTGTTTTTATTGAAATGAAATTCACCATGAGGTCACATGCCCATGTCTAGAAACAGAAGAGACCTGTGGAAATTAACTTGTCACTATGTTTATTGCAAGGATGTTGTCTATCACAGTGCAGTATTATTCTTGAAAACAACCCACAGAAGAAATTTCTCTTCATTAAGAGAATAGAGCGTGCTTTTTCTTTGCACCAGGGGTATATTTGCTTTATAAACACTGTCAATTTTCTAAAACACTTATCCCTCGTTTCAGGTTGAGCACACAGGTTTTAGGGCATGCAATATATATGCTCATCTTCCATGTTTCATTTTGTTTTCCTTTCCTCATTTGCCTTTCCCCTCAGCTTTCATACTTTTATTTACTTTCCTTTGCTGTAATCTGTAAAACATGTCTTAGTTTAAACCCTTCTTAAAACAAAGAAAGAAAAAATAATTTCATCATGGATTACTGGGAAAAATATTAATCACTGAAAGATTGATTTTCTTGCTATTCAGTAATTTAATGTGCAGCTCACCCGAGCAGAAGTAAATGAAGCTCACCAGGGTACCATTTTACAAGGGTTGCTGCTTATCTGGTCTGCTTATCCAGGTGCCAGAATCTTCTCCCTAGTTAGTCAACTTGAGATGTGTATGTATCATAGCTCATATCCATCTTTAAAATTGCTAGATGTTATCTTTGATAACAAAAACATTAACTGAGAATACATAAACTCATGGTGTAGAATTAACTCTGTTGTAATTATGAAATTTTTAAGCAAATGTAAACTTGAAGAGAGACCAGTGATTACACAGCTTTTAGTACTAATTGCTAATTAATAGTTAATGTGAGAATCCTTTTCACAAGGAATTGGTGAAAATCTTGGTCAGTTGAAAGTACCTATTTTATTAGTCAATAAATGTTTTTAATTCATGTAAACGTAGGAAAATATGTAGTCATTGAGAGTATCGTTTATATTATTTATCTTGGAAAAAATAATAATTAGAGTGTCTATTCCAAGACAATGTCTTTGACTGGATTTGGACAAAATCTAGTTTGTTTGTGTATTTGTGTTTCTGTGATGCTAGAAGGGTGTCTATTTGAATTGTCTGCCTCAGAGCAGATAAGACGCATGGAGCACTCAGTTTTAATAACCACAAACTGCTACCTTTAAAGAAAGAGACATTTTATGCCTTTTCTGCATCAGTGAGTTCTTCGTCTCATTTTCCAGCCTGAAAACTAAAGGCACAAAACTATATTCATCTAGCAGCTGAAAGGCATATTTAAAATAATGGATTTAAAGTTTTCTGAGCAACAGCTTTCCTGAAATTTCCAAGTAACTAATATTGTGATCGGAATGGCTGACAGGCAGTTATGTAAAGCCTAGTCTATGTGTTGTGAAGAATTTGTGGATTCTAGCTTTACTGAATTTTTTTGGTTTTCACAATGTTCCACCTTTCAGAAAAAAAAATATTAGTTTTAACAGTTTGTGATCATTTCTTATTATAACTCTCTTATTTATATTATAGATCCTTTGATATCTGAAGCCTCAAGATATCATTGGCTGCAATTCTCTTGTTGGTCATGACTTTGTGTAATTTACAATATGGCCTGGAAAAATAGATGATATAGAGGGTATTAAGTTACTTTTTTGTATTTGTGTCTTTTATTCCCAGTTTCCTGGGAATAAATAGGCTCTCTTCTTTACCTATTTGTATTTTTATTCCCTTTTAGAAATAAATTAAAATCATTTTCTCTAAATCCCAGATTATAAGGAGCAGACTTTTGTGTTTATTGACTTACCAATGTGCCAGAGGAAAACATAAGTTTTCATGTATCAACATGTATATAGCTTTTAAATATGTTAAGTTAAATACATCAATTTTCAAATACAATATTTGCATAGCTATATGTTAAGTATATCTATATATCATATATAAATCTATATATAAATCTATATATGGACATATAGATACAGTTAACATTTTCAAAGCAAAATTTTAAATGTTCAAAAGAGCTTACAGTGAAATATCTCCCTTCTTCTGTAGACAGCCCCAGTTACTACTTCCTTATGTATCCTTCCAGAGATATTCAGTGTACACATAGACATACATATACATGTATTTTCCCTCTTTTTTATAAAGATGCAGCAAACCACAGATTTTATTCTTTACCTTGTTTTCATTTCCGATAAAAATATATCTGTGTCGATTTATTTGTCTATCTATCTATCTGTCTGTCTATCATCTATCATCTATCTATTTAAACACAAAGACCTTCTTCATCATTTTTATAGCTGCTATGTAATATTCAGTTACATGACTGTATCCCAATTTATTTAATCAGCCTTTTCTTGATGCACATTTTGAGTATTTCCAGTCTTCTGCTATTGCAAATGATATTTCTGTGCCATTTCGCACATGTAAAACGTATTACTAAGATAAATTCCTAAAAATGGAAAGTAATTTGTAATTATGATAGATAATTGCAAATTTCCACCTTTGGGACATTTTTTATGCTATCAATAGCAATGTATATGAGTATCTTTTTATTCATATCCTCTCCGACATTGTGTGTTTTAATACTTTTTGTTTTTGGCAATATTGTGAAAAATTACTTTAAGATATTTTTTATATTTTTCTTTTTATAAACAAGATTAAGCATTTTTCATGTTTGTGCATTAGATTCCCTTTCTAAAAAATATTAGTTTTTACTTGATGTCTCAGAACATTGATTTTATTAAGAAAATGAGCCTGTGTGGTTGTATATGTGTGTGTGTGTACTATCACCACATGTATATATATATATATCTCTCTGAGAAAGAGGGACAGATATTGGTGGATTTTATAGAGTTAAAATTTTCACTTTTCTCTTTTTCTATGGATTCTGAATTTTGCATCCTCCTTGAGAAGGTCTTTTACACTCTGAGATTATTAAAACAAGTTTCCCATGGTTTCTTCTAGCACTTTTATGTTTTCTTTTTCACTTTAACTTCATTGATACATCAAGCATTTATTTTGGTGTAAGTAAGGTATGAGACTAGTTACTTTTGCATATTGATATTTCTATATAAAGTAAAGAGTAAGCTTATCTAATTGAGGGGAGGGGTGAACCCCATGACTCCTTTTATTGGAAATAAGTTAAAATTCTGGATTGATTTAGTGAAAATTGATGTCTTTATAATTTAAACATTTTGATCAAGACATATATCCCAGTTCCTTTTGGTATCTCCAAGTAATGTTTCAAAGTTTTATTCAAATAGATCTTCCAAATTTCAGGTTATATTTAATGTAGGTATTTCTTATTTTTGTTGCAATTTTATGGAGGGTCTTTCTTTTTTTAGCCATTGCTGGTGATGATTTATACTCGTATATGGATATTATTGATTATTTTAATTAATTTTGTAACAGCTGCCTTCATATATTTCCTTCTCATTTTTCATACATTTTCAGTTGGTTTCTTTGGATTTTGTAGGTAACCAATCATACTGCTCATTTTGCCTTCCCAACATAGTCAGTGCTAGCTAGCTTCTGAAATAAACACTAAATCTCAGTGAATTAACTAAATACAATTTTATTTTACAATATAATTCAATGCAGTGTGATGGGATCAGGTGGCTCCACTCAAGTAGTAATTCAGGGATATAGGCTTCTGTCTTCTATTTCCATCATCTTAGGGCAGTTGCTGCCATTTTTTTTTTTTTTTTTTCTGTTTAGGGCCAGACAGTGAATATTTTAAGCTTTGCTGATTATACATCTCTATCTCAGCTACTCAACTGTGGTAGCTGGAAACCAGCCATAGACAATACATGAAAAAATAAACATGGCTGTGCAATAACACCCAATTTATAACAGGAGTGGGGCAGGCAGATCTGGCCCATGAGCCACACAGTTTGCCAACCCCTGTTCATGGGCCTCAGGATTCTACACTAGCTTCTGTGTATCTAGCGGGCAGATGTGTGAAGAAAGCACCAGGATGACTTAGAATGTTTTTATTAGACAGACTTGGAATAAATAAGTATACCTCACTTCTCACGTTCTACTTTGTAGAACTCAATTATATGGCCTTACCTATTAGGAAATGTAGCTTATAAATGTTACCCAAGAAAAGTAACAAAAAATAGATATGGTGATCATCCAGCTAGTTTCTACTATACTTCTGATTGACAGCCTTTAGAGGAATTATTATTTATTTTGTATAGTGTCGTCATTACTAGAAAGTGAGACAATAGTGGTGATAGTGAAGATGCTTTTATTGTCCCTGATGTTAATGACCTGCTACAATTTGTCATTAATTTTGATTAGATTTAAGACTAAGATGTATTTTATCATGTTATGGAAGAATTCATATTCTTTGTATTTGTATTCTACAACAAATTTGCATTCCTATTGTTTATGGAAAGGTCTGTTTTGGTAAGTCCTATGAGCTAAGAATAGCTTTTATGTTTCTAAAGGATTGCGGAAATAAGCAAAGAATGTGAAACAGACACTGTATGTGGCCTACAAAGCCTAAAATATTTGATCTTTGATTCTTTTTTTTAAAAAAATAAAGTTTACTGCGGTGATAATTGTTAGTAAAGTTACATAAATTTCAGGTATACAATTCTGTAATACCTCATCTATATATCACATTGTGTGTTCACCACCCAGAGTCAGTTCTCCTTCCATCACCATACATTTGATCCTCTTTACCCTCATCTACCATCCCCCTTCTCCCTTACAAGTTTGTTGTCTCTTGCTCTAGAACAGTCCTACTCAAAGTGTAATCTAGAGACCAGTAGAATTAGCAACACCGAGAACTTCAGCACTGTTAACATTTTGGGCCGGATAATCCTTTGTTGCGGGCACTGTTCCGCATGTTGTCCGGTGTTTCGCAGCATGTCTGGCCTCTTCCTACCAGAAGCCAGTAGCACCCTCCCACACAGTCGCTACAACAAAAAATATCTCCAAACATTAACAAATGTCTTCTGGTTGGCAGGAGCGCCACCTGTTCAGTACCGCTGATTGGAAACTTGTTTGAAATACAAATTTATGTCCTCCTCCCAGACGTACTGAGTCAGCATCTCTGGAATTGGAGTCACTAGTCTGGGTCATAACAAGCTTTCCAGATGATTCTTATTTACACTAAAATGTGAGAACCTCTGCTGCAGAATAGTTTAAAGAACTTTGGAATCATCTGTTTCCTAAGGCCTTGGTAGAATTACTTGTATAACCACGAGTTGCTATTTCTAGGGTAGCGTTCTGACAGTATTACTTATATTTTCTAAATAAATTGAGTGGTTTAGATTTTTCTATCATTTCTGGTGACCTTTGATAAATTACATTATCTAGAATATGTATCACTTCATCCAAGTTTTAAAATGCATTTTCATAAAGTTGAGCTAAGTAATTTCTCATGAATCTTTTTTGTTACTTTATTTAACTAATGGTTTATTTTGTTGCTGTTTCTAATAATATCTAATAGTTTTATATGATAGGGTTTTCCTATTTCAGTTATTTTAACTTGTATTTGTATTCCTCAGTTTGACTTTCCCCAGGCTTTTATATTGTTCTTTTTCAAAGTTTTTTATATGTAATTGTTTATTTTAATTTTGTTAGCATAATATGAATATTTAAAGTAGAAATATTCTTCTAGACTCTAAAGGTGTCGCCCATGAGTTTTGCAAGGTAATTATTTTAATACTGACATTTAGCGATATAGTCTAAAATTTTAGTTTTGATTTTATCTTTGACTCATGTTTTTGAAAAGAAAATTTTTTAAATTTGTTTCTTGACTTTTTTTTCTTTCTCATTTTCTTTTTAATTTCTAGTTTTATTAAATGGTTATCAGAGAACACAATCAATGATTCTATTCTTTTGGAATATATTGAGGGTTTTGTGTAGTTGATCTTTTGTTTTTAGTAAATCTCTTGGGTTCAGCATATAGTTGGGTTTCACTTTGTTTTCCAATTTGTTAGTTTCTTTTATATATAATAGTTGAGTTTAGCTCATTTACGAAATGTTGTTATGATTGGTATCATAATTCTGTCATGTTCTTTTACATTATGCTTTCAATTTGTACAAGATTTTAAAAAAATATTTTGCTTTTTGGACTAGTGTTTCCTTTGTTTTGCATGTGTTTTTTCTAATAATAATTTTTTTTTTTCTTTTACTCAAGGAGATACATCTAAACTAGAAATTTATATAAAGTCCTTAGTTCTCTATATTTTACACAATTAGAAGAGACAATGATTACATTAGCTTATTTCTCTCGCTACCCTTTCTTCTCCTCACCCAATTTGTTGACAATGCTGTATTTCTTAATGTATGTTGTATATGTATATGTTGTTAAATAAACAAACTTCTCCAACTGATCAGTTTTAAGTTATATATAATAGTTGCTTAGCTATATAAGAAAAGTAATTTAAATTTTTAAAAAATCTTCTCTTTCTTCTCGTACCCAATTTGTTAAATCATTATATTGTCAGGATATATAACATTTATTAAAAAGTTCTGTAACCCTGATATCCACATATGTTTTAGTTAAATAGATTCACTGTTCATTCTAATCATTTTCCTATAGTTTTTCCATTCTTTCTGTTTGGCAAACATTATTACTTGTCACTTTGTCAAGATGAGCTCATAGCAATATTTCTTGGTTTTGCTTGTTCAGAAACATGGGTGGGTAATTATTGGATCACATTTTATGTACTTGACATCTTTGTCATCATTTTTTTCTACAATTTTCTTATGTTGAATATTGTGGTCGAGATAACTGGCATCAGACTGAAATTTAGCCTCTTAAAAATGATTTGGTTGTATTGGCCACCCAAAGAGTTTTTTCTTGATCTAATGAACATAATAATATTCTAATTAGGACACATCTCACTGTGATATATATGGTGTGTCCTGATATATGGTGTGTCTTTTGTATCTATATATTCAATTCCTCCTTTATTTTTGGAAAATTCCCTTATAATTTGTATTTTAATATTTTGTATGTTCCTTTGTCTAATTTCCATAGCTAACACTTTATAAAAGCTTTCCAACTCTCTTTTGCAATTTTTTCTTTTATCTTTTGCAGTACACCTATGTCTTGTAATTTAGTCTGTCTAACTTTTTCCTCTGGTGTTTTTATTATTTTTCTTCTCCTCATTTTCTAAACTTTATCCACCCATAATTTAACTGTTTTGGTTTTTTCACCATCTGTTCTCTGATCTTTTAAGATCCATATGCCCATATAAATTTTGACTTATATTACTATTTAAAAGAATGAGAAAATACATATTGGGAGACAATTAGCGGTTTCGACCACATACCTTCTATAGAGAAAAAATCTCTTGTCCTAAGCTATGTGTCACATAAATGGGAACATGTGTTGCCTGAAGAACTAATATTCTTTTATTGGTAAAAAACATAGAGATGTTTGGGACAGGAGGCATTTTCTTGCATTCTCTTGGTGCAAGGCCTCAAAACTCTATCTCACGGGATTTTACATAGTGAGAGAACCTAAGGTAGGTTATCCAAGTCATTAAAGAATGTAGAAAATGAAAACGTTTCTGTGGTCTTCCAGTATTTTTAAGCCTTTTGTATCACATAGGGGTTTAGGACTCAATTTTCTGTTAACAGGTATGCAGCCCAGCTGCCAAGTCTGCATTAATTAATAGAAAATTAATACCTAATAGCAATGTCCGATAAAATGCTTGCCTCACCAAGCTCCATTTACCTTTGCAATTGCAATTACCTGTGCTATATAGTTCTTCACAGCATGAGGGTGTCATTTGCTGGTTTATAAATGTTTTAGAGTATCAGTAGATAAAATTAGATTTTGTTTTCCCTGGTGAGGTAACAGATGTTCTAAGATGCTAGTTACCCTAGGAACAATATCATTTACTTAGGATATATTAGGCTCATTAAAAAATTTTTTGTTTTGGTTTTGTTCCAGTGGATAGAACTTTTTTTTTTTAATATGTGTGTTTGGCTCAGGGGGAAATAATAATGAGAACACTGTTGCCTAGCACCTACTGTTTTCAGCTCCTGGTGAAACCTAGTTATTAAAGTGCTTAGTATATACCTACGAGTAGTCTTCCCGCACTGCCCACGTGGAAATCTTGGCACCTCTCTTATTAACAGTTTATCTGAATGACTGTCTGTGTTTTCCTTTGCTTTTCTCACTGTTTGACATCTCTTTGGCTGCCTCTCTGAGTTTCTTTTTCTCTTGATATGTATCTTTTTGGTTATCTGTCAACCTAATTATAAATTACACACATGGAGATGACATGTATTGGGTTCTATTGAAATGTTTAGAATGTTACCCAATAGAAATGATTTTGGACAAAATAGCTTGTAGTTTAGATTTTCCTTAAAAAGCATTTTTTCAGTATCTTCTATTAGGATAGAACTGTGCTACCAGGTGTTTAAATTGGGCGATTATTTATAATTCTAGGCATCTGCAAGGTTCTAAAATTTTAATACAGTTGCTCCTTGAACTGGCCTCTCAATTTATTTTGCCTTATGTGAAATATACAATTTCTTGCCAGGAAGTTCCTCTAGCAAGTGATATTTATGACCATTGGCTATCTTACCTTTTTACCTTATTCCATTTCTCATTCACCAAGATCCAGGAAATTAGAATGAAATTTTAGATTAAGGCCTTCATTTTTTATTCCCTTTTAATTAACAATTGTAAATCAACAGTTCAAAATCGATGCTCTTAGAATAGATGTAACCATTATGTGCTTTCTAAAATATTTTTAGGAGCCTATTTCTTCCTCTCTAAAGTTAAACTCTGAGTTGTAGATTTGCTCAGCAACCAGGTGCCTCTGAGTCTGGGCTCCTGTAAATCAACTTGATTTTCTTTTTTTGAGTAACTATTTCTTTGATTTTTATCACAGATTAATCCTTAATTGTTTCCCCAGTTACATTCTACAGAACACTGCCCTTTCTGAAGATACTAATTATTGTTTTTACGATTTCTTCTGTTTAAATGACTTGACATTACACTTGAATGTAATTGTGCAACCGATATTTTGCATGTAGTAATTAGCAGTCTAACTAAGAAATGAAAAAAATTTCACAAATGGTTTGGTTCTCTTTCAGTCAATGAATGTTATATATTGATGTACTTAATATGAAATGGAGAAATAAAAAGATGCATTGTCTCAGTATTAATAGTTTTTTTTAGTATTAATAGTTTTGTTTCAAGAATTTATGAGCTCCATATGCTAAATTCTATAGAGTTACTCAGATTAATAATTTTGTTCTGCCTCTAATTATCACTGATATTCCTAAATTATTCCATTTTAAATTTCAGACTGGATACAATTTAAGATCATAATAATAGTTAAACATAGGATTTCTCTAGCTCAGTTTTCTCTCATTTTTCAGGAACTTTAGCATCTTCAAATATGTCCAAAGACTGGTGACTATTCTCGGAAGATGTCAACTATGTACTTAATGAGGTATTTCTTTGGCTTCCAAATAGATTCTGTCAATTTCTTCCTCTCTTACATTCTTCTTTGCGTCATCTCCTACATTTATTAGGTTGGTGCAAATGTAGTTGTGGGTTAAGAGGTTAAAAATAATTGCAAAAACTGCAATTACTTTTGCACCAGCCTAATAATTCTTCTAGATACCCACAAAAGGCACTGTTGCCCATACATGCTTAAGCACCAATGTCACTGCTGATAATCCAGTGGTGTTAGACTTGACTTGTGTTCCTAAAATACTCCAATCCTCAGTAAAGCCACCACTAATGTCAGTTCCTTTAAATTTTACACTTTTTCATTGTTGTCTGTCCTGTATCTCAGGCTTAAGTGCATGGGCCAAAAGACATTTTCAGTGACTGACCCTTGAGATACTCAGAATTATTCTTACTCCTTGACTTCTGTCTAATTTCCTTGAAAAAAATATTCTTTTCTTCTATGATTCAAATAAATATAACCCCACACCTAAGATCTAACCAAACATTCCTGAATCCTTAGACGAGCACACCTTCCGATCAGGTGGAGAGCCCCATCTGTACTTAGTTTGAAAATAGTATTTCAAAACACCTATGGTTGTCAGCTATTTATTTCTGCTAATAGATCATTATATGATTTTTATTAAGTTTTTTTCATAGTGAATACATTAAATGTGGTTCTTAATCATGAGTTTCTCCTTCCATTTCTACCCATCTCAGTTGAAAGTTTTGTTGGGGAAAATGGAGAACCATAGAGACTTTACCTATATAAAAAAAGCATGATGTCAAATCACAGTTAAATCTTTCCCGATATTCAACAATAATTTTATTCATTTATTATCAGTTCTCTATCCATTTCTTCAAGTAATCTTCACCTGCTTTAATTTCCCAAGTCCATTTATCCGTTCTTCACTCGGCAGATGATTTTGCTGGTTTAGAAAGTACACTTTCTCCATAGGCTATGTAGACTGTTTTCTTTTCACTTATGTATCTACCCCTATTTCCCTCTTTCTCATCCTCCTTTCTATGCTTACGGAAGTAGCTTGGAGGACCTAGTTAACACTTTCATCCCCAATCGTTCAACTATCTGGTGCTGTAGTTAGTGAATGAAGACTTTCAGAGGTATTGATATTTCTTCAGCTTGTTGCACTTCTCTCCTTGCAACACCCTACCAGAATTCTGAGACTAAGGGCTTATTCTCGTTGCCTCCTTTATTTACAATCCACTTTCTCCTTATTTCACTGAGAACCACCTTCAAATTCTATTGAATTCCCCTTTAAATAGATCTTATGGGTTTTTCTATCCTTCTTGATCTTCATGCATCATTTGATTCAATTATTCATAACTCTTCCTTCCTTGGCTTCTATCATGTTGCACTTTCTTTGTTTTCTTGTGGGTCACCTCTCTTTCCTGTCTCTTCAATTACTATTCCAACTTTGAGTATTTCTCAGGGCATAGGCTTTGGCCTTCACTATTCTTCTCTTTAGATGCTTTTCTACAGTGAATTAATAACATGAACTTCATTCCCAAGATAATATCTCTAGTGTCAATCTTATACGGATGTTCTCATCCTACAGTCCTTTGACACTTGAATTTTCTATTATTATTCTGAATTCAAAGTGCCAAGCCAAACTTATCATATATCTTTCATCTCTAAAAACCTTAGTTATTTAACCTCTGTGTGCTTCAGTTTCCTAATCTATAAAATGGGAATATCAATAGCAAATCTCATAGGCTTGTTGTAAAAAAAAAAAAAAAAAAAAAAAAAAATATATATATATATATATATATATATATATATATATATAATGATATATATAGATAGATAGATAGATATAGTAATAATGATGGCTAGTGTTATATATTCAACACTAGCCATCATTATTACTTCTTGACACAAAATTGCCAATTAAATTACACTGTTCTTATCATCATCCACTGAAAATTCAGTGGAAAAGCTCAATTTCATTTCTCTATTGAAACTCTTCCCACAATCTGGAATTGTCAGTCCAAAACCAATTACCCTTGTAATGTAAGTTTGAATTTCTCCATCAAGTCCCTCCTGATAAATCCAAGATGAATCAATTCCTCCCTTTTCTTTCAATGTAATTTTTTTACGCTAGTTGTATATACTACTTTGACATGTATCTTCCTCTAAACCAAATTGTGGCTAGTGGCATTAATTTAGACTCCTCTTGTCTTGCCCTCAGTGTTTTGCTACCTATGGACATGCTAAGTACTATGTAAATAATTTTTTGAGGGAAGGAATGAGTAAACCTTTAAAAGTCTCCCACAGTGTCACATTTATGGACCCATAATGATTTCCAGCATAGGTAAATGTGTCAGCAATACTGAATCTGGAGTCAAGTGCAACTGGAAGAATGTACAAGCTACATTAATTAAATGCTTGGGTTGCATAGATAGCCAGTGTTACCTAGAAGTCGGTGTATTTTTGTGTGTGTTTGTTTCATCCTTCTTTGTGAATTAATGCATACTCATAATGTGGCTGAAACTGGAATGAGTTTCCCAGGATAGTATATAGATAACCATAATCATAGATAGATCAGAGCCACTGATAAATAAGCTGATCTCAGCCAAGGTTAGAGCTAGCGGTATAGTCCAAAGAGCTTTCACATCAATGTTCTGGTCTCTACAACACCAAATTTTGGCAACAAATAAGTTGGGATATGGGTCATGAAAAGTAGAAGTTTTTAGGTTAATTGATATTGCACTTGATGCTCATTAGGCTTTATTGGTTTTTTCTTTTTAAACATATTTTGCCTTCTAAATATTCTTCAATAATAGGTTTTAATATCTATATATGTGTTATCAATAACCACATATGGTAACCACTATCCACATATGACTATTGAGGACTTGAAATGTGATTAATCTGAATTGAGATGTGCAAAAAACACTTGATTTCAAAAACTTTGTATGAAAAACAAAGAATGTGAAGTATCTCAATATTTTCAACTCATATAATCATGTTGAAGTGAGAATATTTTAGATCTATTGGCGTAAATAAATGTATAATTAACATTAATTTCATTTGTTTCTGTTTTCTTTTATTGATGTAGCTACTAAATAATGTTAAATTACATATTTAGCTCACATTGTATTTCTGTTGGACAGTACTGATCTAGATCAAAGACATATTTGACGTTGTTCTTTAAAATAGAAACAAACATGTATTAACCTAGAAGACTATTGCTGAGAATTAGGACTGTGGTTTGCATTCCTATGAGGCTTTATCCAAAAATCTACTCTCCCTTTGCCTCATCTCCTGAGCAGAAGCTTCTTCTGTACCACACGCTCTCTCCATGCTGCACTGTTGTCCTAGTGTGTATCCTTAGTCACTAGCACCAGGCAGGCCAGGAATGCAGCCCAGCTTTGTAAGAACACTGGGCTTTGTATCTCCACCTCTTCTCACCAGTCATGATGGGCTTACACGTTCATAACTCTACCTTAACGTTCATTGAAGAACTGCAGTAGTTAGTTAGCTAGAGAAATCATTTTGTATTCATCTTGGGGTACTTTGCTATAGATCCAAAATACCACATTGAATGATACTTACTAGACTCCTACATGTAACGTGATACGGCTTCTTCTGAGTGAGATTCTGCTTGACTTAGTGGTTTTAGTTCAGCTGTTCTAACGAATTTAGAGAAGAGCCTGTTGCAATTTAATATTCTTCTTTCTTAACACCTTTTGGCACCACTTGACAAAGTAAGGGATGCATTTTTTAACTAACATGTGCCGTTTTCAAAACCCTCTAATGCTCACGGGTAAAGAAATTCTGTAAGTGATAGCAGCTTATTTTAAACCTGAAGAAAACTCCATGACCATGAATTTAACAAAACAGGACACTGTGTTTTTACTCTTTTCTTTCCCTCCTCGTATTAATATCAATTTTATTTTGTTTGTGTGTGTGTGTGTGTATATCTGTGTGTGTGTGTGTGCACATGAGTGCATGTGTGATCTCCCTCAATGTGTGTCACTTGTCAATCTGTATCAGTGAGAACAAGGAGTCTCTAGAAGATTTTTTTAACTTAAATTACAATTTGCATGTAATTAGTAGAGTATACTATGATGGGCAGATAGAGGATATCCTCTGAATAATTTTCCTTAGAATAATTTTTAGATAATTGCTTCTAATATATATCTAATAAAATGGCAATCTATTTTATGACTCAATATTTTACATTTCTATTCTTGTTGTTAGTTATTTCTCAACTTGTCCTAGAGCCACCCAGAAGAGGGTGATACAGTGCATGCAACTGAGAATCAGACATGACCACTGTTACCTTTCATCACAGGTTTGGATATCACCTGTTTCTCACTAAGAAGCTTTAGGACAGCTTGACTACCGGTAATTCAGTACTAGTCTCGATTTCAGTAAATTCAAGAATCTCAATGAATTTTAAGAGTCTATGTTGATATGAATAGTGTTATCTTGTGTATTACATTGGGGGGAAAAAATCATCCAGAGGGTATAGAAGCAAAGATACCTGACCTAAATATCAGACAAAAGCAGGAAGGAGAAGAGGGTTTGGAGAAGAAGAATAGGATGCTTTATACCTTGTCCAGTTTTCAATAAACCGAAATAGATCATGAACTCTCAAAGTTGGTCCCAAGATATTTACATAGTTTAATTTGTTACTGAATGGAAAGAGTTCATCCACCTTGTGCTAGCAGAGCCTAACACTGAACATCGGGAATTACAGTGGAGAAATATTTTATTTTGAATGGTGCCACCCAGGAGAATGGGAAGCTAATGCTGGAAAGATCGAACTCCCCCTTGCAGGGTACTAGGCATATTTTTCAGGGTTCAGGGGAACAGGTATGTAGAAGCACTGGCAGGGCACATTTTCCCTGGAGGACTTTGGAGTAAGGGGTTTCAGCACCACGTCTTCCAGGACAATGGACCCTTTGCCTGTGAAAGGGTTCCCTTGTTCAAGTTCTGGTCTTGTATCCTGATCCCTTGGTTGGGGCAGGGAGGGGCCGGGAAGTGGGGCAAGAGTTTGGTTCAAAGTTTTCAGTTGCAGCTGGAGGTCAAAGTTCTCTCCAATGAGCATGCTTCTGCTGCATGACATGTGGTTTTGTTCTGTTTTCTCTGAAAAGCAACTCAGTATCTTGTTAAACAGGATAGGACCATTTTGAGCTGGTTCTGTGGTTACAGTTCAGAAAAATAATTGTACCTGTTCCTTTGAATCAATGAAAAATTGTTAACTTTAAAAAGACTTTCCGTGATATCCTTTTTTGCTGTAAAAAGAATTCTTCATTTAAAAACAAGTCATGTAA